>NC_064924.1:591894391-592198269 GCF_023897955.1 Schistocerca gregaria | reverse complement strand
AATTAACAAAAAACAGTATAAAGTAAACTGAAGTTAACTGAGGAGAGATACTGTACTGTTTAGTTTTCTGTTTATGGACTGATTTATTTCTACATCATAGTGCACAAATACTGAAGCCCAGAATGATTTCTTGGACAATGAAGTTACGTGACCGATCGTGTCAATAAGCTACAAGTGATTCCTCTGACTTTTCTTTATTTGAGCAAAGCCACGCGAGGTAACCATGCGGTCTTGGGCGCCCTGCCACGGTACGCGCGGTTACCGTCGGAGTTTCGAGTCCTCCCACCGGCATGCGTGAAGTGTGTTGTCCTTAGCGAAAATTAGTTTAAGTTAGATTATGTAGTGTGTAAGGCTAGGGACCGATGACCTTAGCAGTTTGGTCCCCTAGGAACTTACCAAAAATTTCCAAATTTATTCGAACAAAAACGGAAGCAGCGACCGTTAGAATACACCTTTTTCCAACGACAGCGGCGTTGCAGAGATGGTAATACAGTTACAAAAAAGCTGAACGGTAAGGCTTTCGCCTTCACAGTAAGCACCGTGACGTTAAGGTGCCTTTCGCAACAGCATTAAAAGATCACCATCTCCAGACACGGTAACTGCCTACCATTGCGACGCATTAGCTTGAATGTTGGCCCAATGGTGCCTACAACATTCCTCTGTAATTATGCAAAAGCATGGGGCCCTATGACGTCGGACTCGGTCTCGGCGATTCTTCAAATGGAAACCTGTCGCTACATGAGGAAAGAAAGGCTACAACTCGGGAGTTCACGTGAGCTGTAGTGTGGGTGTATTACATCAAATTTTCTTACAATTCTGCCCAGCGCCACAGTGGAGTGTGACACGATGTGAAGGTCGCCACAGCCCCTCTTACCCACACTTCACCCTTTCTTTTGACTTACCTTCTCTGGAGGTCAGAACCGAGACACCAGCTTTGAAATCACTCCGTTACCTTACGGGTGGCCGAGGGAAACTTTTAAGACACGCTGCCACTCAGAAACAACACAAAAAGGCTTCAAGTGGTGTCATAAAGGATTTCAATGAAACCACTCCTTTCCTTGAGCTGTTATTTTCCAGAGACGTCGCAGCCGAAAAGGAAAGTTCGCAGTACGATGAGCAAGAAGATGTCCTTGACAACCATCTACACTACTCACAACCTCGGATGTTTAAACCCTTCTCTGAGGACACTGTCAGGCTACATCCCCATTGAATGCAAATTGCACACCTTTGGAATGCAGCATGACCACAGTTTTTGCTCTCATGTACAGATTGGAGCCTCTAGGAACCGTTCACAATCATTCGACGAAATTTGAATGTGATCTAAAACGGCAAAGATAAGGTTAAAATTTATCAAATTCGTATCTCAGCAGGCTGCTGGAGAAATGTATACCGAAGGCGTAGCTGCAGTAGATGCACAACATGCTGGGCACATATCCTTGGTTCACAGCACCTTACATGACGTAGTGCGATCGTAATTTGTAATGCGAATTGCTGTTTCCATTGATAGTTTCTCTGTTACAATTGTTCGCAGTTACAGTTATCTCGAATCTGCTGCTCATTTAACATACAAGAAATTAGTAGTTCCTTTCCGATATCGGTGTTCACAATGGAGAAAACACTGAATTAATTTTCTTTGTGATTTCTTCGTATACGGGCTAAAACCCTCTGTCTAGTCCAGATTCGCGTGTTTCGCAGTGACATACAATCTAATTAATATTTACAACCTTACCAAAATAAAATATGAAGAATGCAGTAAACAATGGAAATCATCTACTTCTCTTGAAGACCTACGTCTCTGTTATTTATTAGTCAGTTTCTTGGACGCACATTCAAATAATGCCGATATTTCACTAGAAATGGTTGAAACATTAGAACAAAAAGTAAATACTTAACATGAAAGATTCCGTGAATTGTGTCAAAACAATTAATATTGGACTAATTGAATTCAAAAAAAAAATTGTGTATCTTCCATGCACAAAGGAAACATGTGCATCAATAGCCTTCAGTTGGAAAGAAAAGGCTATAAGTTCTTTTTTTATTACTATACGAAGGAGGGAGAAAGCACTAATACACAAGTAATGTGGAAAATTAGTTTCCTTTCCTAAGAGCTTAATATGAGTTATACAAATAGAAGATACATTTACATACAGTACGAATAATGAGGTAAAATGAAACTCGGAAACTGTGGTAGAGAATCTATTCCAGTGAATTACAATTGCTCGTGAGAGCCAGTGAACCATAAATGAAGGAGATTTACGAGACTGGGTGCTCTGAATTGCAAATAAAATTATCACAGATTTTCAGGTATCTTCTGCACCTGTTTAAACCGATTCAGGAAATTATACTGAAAAGTAAGTCTCAAAATTGCGAGCTTTAACTGTATTAAACGTATAGATGAGACGTCATTAATAGGCAATACTATAGAGAAATTCTTAGCTGATTTGAAGACGAACCTTCTTCTTACTCTCTAAAACGCTGTTATGAAGGCAAACAGCTACGTTTCGTGCAAACGGAACAGTCTAAAGCAATTTTATAACTTCAGTAAACCAATATCATTTCCGTTAGCACTTTGTCTTTTCAGGTTTATTAGCGGGAGAGTACTGTTGAACTTCAGTCATTACTGCATTGTCTGTCTATATCGTCACTCTTTACGAATTTGATCAATTATGCTTGGTCAACAGGTCAGTATGCAGACTACGGCCACGATCATTTCTTACTCCATTCCAGTTCTGCCTAAATAAATCTAGGAATACTGTGAAGTGCCTGAATGCAGTGATTTTTTTCCTTTTATCAAGTGTGTCTAGAGTAAGGGAAAGGTTTCTTCTTTCCCCCAATAGACTCTTTGGATTTTTGTGACGACTACAGGCAATAAATAGGAAATTGTTTAATTTTTATAAAAATATACGTTATTCAAAACTTATCATAAGAACCGTGCTAAAGGAAGTGTTATAAAATATTTAATGTCAACAAGTTAAAATCCCATCGTCTCTAACATCAAACACCACCTTGATTTTCTTTCCTCTGTAATGTAACGATTACATCTGCAACAGTTCTTCTGTCTTTATGAGCTGCAAGTTACTCAAAAAATAATGATTTGACACATTTTTGATCTGGTTACGTGCTTTAAATTCGCGTGTGTACAGAGACTTGGTGGTATGTGGCACTACGTCCTCGTAATTCTTGACACAGTGGCTGTACAACTCTTCGTTGTAAGTGGTAACTTAGCAGCTAAGCTATTGACATCGAATTTCTTGCGGTGTCTTCTTTTTGTGGGAAAATTTCTGGATAGGTTTCGACATGCCGGATTGGACCATTCCCTTGTCAGCGTCTAAATCTTATCTTAAATCCTAAATATTTCTTATAATTTCTTAAGCGGTGAGACCGTTCAGTTGTTATTCGTGTATCGGAAGAGCCTGTGCTGATTCTCTAAAGCAATTGTCTGTACTAAATCCCTCATTATTAACGACTGTTGGATGTAGGAAATGATCACATTTAGTCAAGCTACCAACAGGTTGAGTAATACATGGCTTTATCTTATAAAGCAATGATTTAGGAACGTGAGTAGATGGAAAATGGAATAGAGTCCACTGGAAACTCGTGAGGACAAATGGTACTGAGAAGCGGTAAAGTTTCCGAACACTGTAGACAATTCCAGTTATTCCTCATTTCATTGCGGCTTTGCCACACACTGGAGAAACTTTTAGCTATTCCTAGGATTATTAAGCGACACGAAGTTAGAACAATTAACTCAAGCTGCTAACCAGACTTTTTGAATAATTTTCAATTAGAAAGAATGTATCGCCTCACAGCGCTGAGTTCAATTCTAGAAGAATTCCTTTTAGTTTTCAGGTATTTCTGAGTTCGGAATGCGGGCATACTTCAGGCGTATGAACAAAAGCAGTTTACAGCTCTCCATAACGAGTTCACTAGAATGACAGGGAAAAAGAGAGAGAGAGAGATGTGAGTGGAATATGTGGCACATAATCATCTCAGCTTTTCGACTTCAGCTTTCCAACGTTAATGTAAATACAGAACGAAGGCAACGTACATTCATACGTTACTGTTTCCTTCCTGTGGCCTAATGCAGAAGAGCAATGGTAACACGTAAACTACACGCATTATTTATAACGAAATATGACGTCATTTAAACATTTTATGTGTAATATTTTTATTCTGTTATTTTCGTTCAGTTGCTCATCAGTGTTAGTGACACAATGTCTTAAAATACGCCATTGACTACAGAGTAGTTTTGAGACAGCAGCTTCTCAGCAACTACGTGTCTGCCTTGCTAGCGCATTGGTAAGCATGTCTTGCTACAGTACGGAGGAACAGGGATCGATGAACTGTAGGGGATTAGTACCCGATCGGATGACGCTACATGGGTGCACTTCACCTCGTTAGGCCAGTGGAGGAGCTATTTCGATGGGAAACAGAGACCCCAAGGTCATGAAGGCTGTCAAGGGCCAGGAGAGCAATGTGTGGACTCCCTGGCAGAATATGAAACGGCGATTGGTCAGTCCTAATCGGCCATTAAGGGATACAACGCGAAGCTCAGCTTTTTGCTTCTCTCACAAACCAAGGCCTTACCCACTGTTGTGATTTGTTGCTGCGCTCTTCAGTCTGAGAAATGGACTCCTGTACTTCTCCGCCCTAGTCTGTGGTGTGTAACTTTCTCCATATCTGGGTGATTACATCACATACATCCATCTAAACATCCTTTCTGTATTTAACACCTCGTCAAAAATCCCCCCACACCCACCCCCACACCACCCCTCCACTCTTTCAACTATTACCCACAAACGATCTTTTCACGTCTCAGGAAATGTCCTATCAACTGGTCATTTCTTTTAGCTACGTTGCTCCAAAAATTTCTTTTTTCGTACATTTCTTTCACTGACTTTTCATTGTTTACTTCTTATACCGGCCTCTCCTTCAATTTTCTTTCTTAACACAACATTTCAAAATACAGGCTCTCTTGTTGTCCAAAATGTTTATCGGCCAAGATTCATACCTGTACAAGACTAAACTAGAGATGAATACCTTCGGAAACGACTCACTAACTTTAAATTTTCATTCAGAATTAACAGATTTCCCTTTTTTCTGAAAATCTTTTCTTAGTATTTTTAGTGCCTCCTTACTACATCCACAATCTGTTATTTTGTTCCTAATCTAATTTCCTCATCATTACCTGACTACATTCTATTACATAAAGTACACTTCAGTGAACAGGAAGGCCTCGCACACTGACCGGTACTTAAATTCCGACAGCGTTCCCCACCCCACACACGAGATAGCGGAACCAAACACGTTAGTCCACAGGACAAAAATTATTTCTGACGGCCACTATCCAGTGTCTGAATTTCAGCAACAGAAGCGCGTGTTGAGAGAAAATGATTACAGCGAGAGACAAATTGCTAAAAACTTCAAGAGCCATCAGAGAAAGAGGCCTCGTGAATCAGCGGAAGAGACAAAGCCAGTTTCATTACTTCCGTATTGTGGAGCAACTACCACACAATGTGATGAAAAGTATTCGCACGTTCCAAAAAAACATACGGTTTTCACATTAGGTGGTTTCTGCTGCCACCTACTGCCAAGTACTCCATATCAGCGACATCGTGAGAGAAGAATGGGGCGCTCCGCGGAGGATGTCCGAAAGGACTGGCTAATATTAAGGCACGTCACAGGAACAATGATTCGAAGCGAAAAGTCTATTGAGCATGAACTCTAAAATGCTACTTTAAGAGCTGTGAGACTCTTTCTGTAGAAGAGATGTGCTAGGAAAACATGAACATGCTCATTGCTCTTAAGACATGCTTTTTAGAACCCATGCTTACTGGACTTTTTGCTGTTAGTGACCGTTCTTGTCACATTCTTGAATACTGACCATATTTAACGGGACACACAGTATATCTTCCACAGAAGATGGAATAATTGGGTCATGGTTGTCTGCCATAACAATCTCATAAATTCTGAAGGAATATCTTTTAATCTGGCTGTTTTAAGTACTGCATCAAGACAAAGGAAAATGCGCAAACGCTTACTGGACGATCTAGGTACGTCTCACCCTCAATCTTCTAAACAACGATACTGCCAGCAAATACCGCTTATCGTACGTATTTCACAGAAGCTCTCCAGCATAACCTATTCTACTAGTACTCTCCGAAGGAATGATAGTACCTTTACTTAGTTTAGCCACGGCCTGGTGCTCTTTTACGTTTTCCGTGATACTTTTCCAGGAGAGTTTGTCCTGCAGAGTATGCATGCCCTGTGAGAATTTAGGCTGTGAGGGCGCGTAATTTGTCTCGATAATTCTGGTAGTGAGACCATTAGCGTCGAAAGGGAAGACTCCTGGTTCGAGACCCGACCTTGAACGCACTTTTAATTTGTCAGGAACTTCTAAGAAAAGGGCACAGTGCCTTACAGAGCGCAAGAGTACGTCCAAATTGTCCTAGTGTGTTCGTAGGCTTCCGCGTCTGAATTCATGTAACATAAATTCCTCTGTGCACTATGGTTGGACATTTTGAAGCAGTCCACACAGCAGTATGATGTTACGGAATAATGTTCTCCTTCCAGAATGAGATTTTCTCTCTGCAGCGGAGTGTGCGCTGATATGAAACTTCCTGGCAGATTAAAACTGTATGCCGGACAGAGACTCGAACTCGGGACCTTGGCCTTTCGCAGGCAAGTGCTCTACCAACTGAGCTATCCAAGCATGACACAGGCCCCGTCCTCAAAGCTTTAGTTCTGCCAGTACTTCGTCTCCCACCTTCCAAACCTGGCAGAACTAGCACTCTGCAAGGTTCGCAGAAGAGCTTCTGTAAAGTTTGGAAGGTAGGAGACGAGGTAGTGGCAGAAGTAAAACTGTGAGTACCGGGCGTCAGTCGTGCTTCGGTAGCTCAGTTGGTAGAGCACTTGCCCGCGAAAGGCAAAGGTCCCGAGTTCGAGTCTCGGTTGGGCACACAGTTTTAATCTGCCAGGGAGTTTAATATCAGCGCACACTCCGCTGCAGAATGAAAATCTCATTCTGGAAACATCCCTCAGGCTGTGGCTAAGCCATGTCTCCGCAATATCCTTTCTTTCGGAAGTGCTAGTTCTGTAAGGTTCGCAGGAGAGCTTCTGTAAAGTTTGGAAGGTAGGAGACGAGGTACTGGCAGAAGTAAAGCTGTGAGTACCGGCCGTGAGTCGTGCTTCGGTAGCTCAGTTGGTAAAGCACTTGCCCGCGAAAGGCAAAGGTCCCGAGTTCGGGTCTCGGTCGGGCACACAGTTTTAATCTGCCAGGAAATTTGAATGTTCTCCTTGTTTGTTTTTTACCCGAGTGTACTGTTATTCCTTCAATCCATAATGACCCGCCTGTAATATGGTGTCATAATTTTTGCCTCCGTTTTCATACTAATTTCCTTCATAATAAAATTGATTACCTTCCTACAGTTAATTTGTACTTCTCATAGTTTGTATCCAGTGCGTTTTCTTTTATATGTATACTGGGCCCAGGTTTTTTATATTCTTTCTAATTTCTCAAATAACTCCAGAATTAAATTCATACCCCTGGCCTGTGTCCCCTTTAGTCGTGGTTGCATAGCAAGATGCAAGCCGTTCAATTGAAAATTTTTTACTTTGGTGCACAGAGGCACTAGACGTTTTTGGTAATTAACTCACTGCAAATTCTTATTAAAAATATTTTTGGGTTCTCACATGACTGTCTCTGTGTTTATTCCGCTTCCTGCGCCTCTCCTGTCGCCAGTTTTAGCTATTGTAGTATATATGTATATTTTTGCACTATCTTACTCAGGTTTGAACAGCCAACCGGTTGCACGGAACTGGTAGGTACGTTGAACTGTTTCGACACCTACTAGTGGTGTTTGTAGTATCCTGCCACTCGTCTAATATAGGGTGCCTAGGAATCTGTTTTCTAGGATCATTCGACAACAGTTTAAGCAAATCATATTAATGGAGTTTATTGCATTAAGTTAAACTGACAATATTTAACTCTGCGTATTCACAATGTTGTGTCGCAAGCAGATGGTGACATGCCAATAAACAATGTCTTTCCGCATATACAATTTCAATTCAAGCAAAAAACTTCGGTTTATGAGTAGCGTCTGTATGACGGCCGGCCTTCCACTCCGTCGCGGCTAGACGGCTCGTCGCTTATATTCTCTTCGTGTGGATGCCTCTCCAGCTGTGGGGTCGTCCTAGTCAGCATAGTATTGGCTAACGTCGTCTCACAGCCCTCTCTGCTCTTCCGATCTCCATCGTCGTGTCAGCGCTTGTAGTTACGTCGGAACAGTCTACATGAGAAAGACATTTAATAAACCGTAAAATTGCGTTGTTAAAAAGCAATGGGCACAATTTAGCCAAAAGTGAAGTAAAACGTTCTAGCGTTGGCCACGTGTGCCCAACTGGGCTAATGTTGTTCCCAGCTGGGCAAACGTGGCAAAGGCTAAAACGTTTTAGTTCACGTTTGACTACAGCATAGGTACTGTGTATTCTAACCAATGCTTTTTAGGAACGTAATTTTACGATTTATCAAAATTTCATTGTGATGAAGACACCCCTAGTAAGTGTTGAAATCTAGGTCATTGTACCTACCAGTTATGTGCAACCGTAGGCTGTATAATACCATGTTCAAAGTAGTATACAGCTGTTAGTAACAGCCACACTGAAAACTGCTTTCGCCCGATGTCAATTTGTACCTTGCGTGGTGTTGTGGATCGTGTTGCTTTGTAACAATAGGTGCGTTAGTCAACGTCCATTGCTAGCTCTTTACACCAATATTGTCCGCCCCCGGTAGCTGAGTGGTCAGCGCGACAGACTATCAATCCAAAGGGCCCGGGTTCGATTCGCGGCTGGGTCGGAGATTTTCTCCGCTCAGGGACTGGGTGTTGTGTTGTCCTAATGCTCCTCATTTCATCCCCGTCGACGCGCAAGTCGACGAAGTGGCGTCACATCGAAAGACTTGCACCAGGCGAACGGTCTACCCGACGGGAGGCCCTCGTCACACGACAATTCATTTGACATCAATATTTAAAGCTCTGCTCTCTGAATACTGTCGAAACAGTTTTAATACTTATATCGAGTGTTAAAATTTCCTCCTTAGTACATCACATACACAATATGAGTAATTTGATTCCCCAGTGGCTGAACTATATGACACTCTCTTCGTTACGTCTGCGCAAACAAGGTAAAGCTTTCAGTCTGCAACTGCTTGAACTGTTTATCGGGGCTTATTTTCCCTTACGAACACGGTCAAACAACATTAGTTGCAACGCTATACGCAGTAATATATTCAGCCATACGAGATTTCAGCCACGAGCCAAGTAATTAGGCTGTCAGTTTGATCTCCGATGTGGTGCTGCTCGGTCGAACTGCGCCTACGGCTTGTGCGTGCCGTCGAGCTATTCGCGCGGGCTTTGGCAGACAGGATCCGGCGGAGCGTGGCCCCGGCAGCGTGCGGGGGCTGGCAGGTCCGCCCCCGCGATACGGGGGCGGTGGCGGTGCGGGGGTGGAGCTGGGGGGTGGGACTACCCACTACCCACATGGCTCGCGCTCCAATATTTATGATGCCATATTTCCGTCTCATCCAATATTTATGGATGCATCAACATGCTGGAACTGCAGCCACATTAGAGTCACTGCTAAACTTCTCGAACGGCAGACTGCCTGCCGTGCCAGGCTGCTGGGAGTTCTATCTCTCGCACTCACTCCCCACAATCTCTCTCTCTCTCTCTCTCTCTCTCTCTCTCCCTGTGTGTGTGTGTGTGTGTGTGTGTGTGTGTGTGTCCTTGTATTTCTTTCATGCACTTGTTCTTATATTCCCTCATTTTGACGCTATGAACCATTAAGTATTCTGGACGTTCGCTCTGACAGATTCAAATGGCTATGAGACTACGTAAGTTGAAGAGAAGTCGCAAGCGAAAGTTAAAAATACTTAATGTAACTCAAATTAGGTACAAAATCCTCTAAAACGTCTCTCGCTAACGGCAGTGATCTGACTTCCCGCCCTGGTCTGGTATACAATTTTAACGTATAAATATTGAGTACGTGTAAGGGTCAGGCGAAATGCCGTATAGTGGTATTTATGGGCGCTCTATTCGGCAGTCATACAGAATTATGGAAAGTGGTATGATCTCTACATGTTGACCTTATTAGTATAGTGAGGGAGTTGTATGTACAGTTTGAGGACAAAGTATTTTATAATCAGAACGCACATTCCATAATGTTGCAGTAGTTCCCTCCACACCTCTGTATGAACGAAGTTCATGTGAATGTGTGTCGTATGTAATACAATGACGGAAACTGACGGCTGTGTCTTGCAAAATCAATCTTGTACTGTAGACTGTCATGTTACGTATACACTTAAACCGTACAAAACAAATCATCTATCCTTTATCTTTTTACAGTGTATTAGTCGGTCATCCAAGCTGCTGAGTCATTTCCGCTTATCTCTCACATATCAAAAATTACAACAAAAATGAAAATATGATGTTCCACATTGCCTCCTGTGGAATTCTTATAGAGAAAACAAAAATTTATAGGCTAACTTGTATTTGTAACAGGTTTATTGTAATGAAAATTGAGTTGTTATCACACTTACGTTGAATGCATTATTAGAAGCCGGTCATGAAATTATACGAGTGCCACTTTAATAGTGGCAATTATTTATTCACAGCTCGTAAACGTTTCAAAGTTTAACTGACCTTCAAAGCAGTCACCAGGATTGTGTATAACCCGTTACCAGCGAAGTGAAAGTCGTAGGGTACTCTTAGCGTGCCAGTTGTGTTGACAGTTCGAGCGGCGCGGTTTATTGCCCTACGAAGTTGTAGCAGTTCTGAAAGGAATTCCGTGAAGTGCCTCCTTTAGTTTAAAAACTGAGTTGAACTCCAGGGGGCTTAAGTCATAAGAGTTCAATAGGTGGAATAGCACTTAGGAGCCCCGTCGGTCAAACAAATCAGTAAACGGTTGCACTGTACGTGCATGAGCATTGTCCTGCAAAATGATGGTCAGGTCCTGCAGAAAGTGTCATCACTTCTGCCTCTTTCTGGAACACAACGAACGACCAGCTTAGAGACAGAAGTGACGACACTCTCTGCAGGACCTGACCATCATTTTCCAGGATAATGCTCAAGCACGTACAGTGCAAGCGGTTACTGATTCGTTTGACTGATGGGGGTGCTAAGTGCTATACCACCTACTGCACTTCCCTGACTTAAGCCCTAGTGAGTTCAACTCAATTTCTAGACTGAAGGAAAGACTCCAGGGCATTCGCTTCAGAACTGCTACAAATTCGTCGGTAAATAGACCGCGCCGCTCGAACTATCAACACAACTGGTACTGCTAAGAGTATCCTAGGACTTCCTCATCGCTGTCAACGGGCTATACACAATGCTGGTGACTACACTGAAAGTGAGTAAAACTTTGAAACACGTATGTATTTTGTACGAGCTGTAAATAAATAGTTGGCATTATTGGAGTTCCAACCCTCGTATAATGATTACCTGATATGCTCATTAAGTGCAAGAGGATATCTCTAATTTTGTGTTGTATTCTTCATTTGGAAACTAATTGGTTTGCCAAGATCGCTGTGACAACACATGTATTGGATTACCAGTTCCCAGTCCGGGTATGCGTATTGCTAGCCTCAGATCTGTAAAAAAGAAAATATGGCAAGGCTTCAGGCTTACAGTCAAAAAAAGAAAATGTAGTAGGGCGTACACAACATATTGGTGACAAAAATTGCATACTCACAAAACCGTGTAGATCGCCATCTGGTGGTAACTCAGCACCAACATTGTTTACTCTCCAAATCCAATAGTCAGTTACCTTGGCACCGCCCCATGGCTTTATACCACGAATTGGCAAAATGAGGTGTGTATCTGTCTTGCTTGTGCTATGCCTACTCAGGACAGTATACGAGTATGAGAGAACCCCTAGCATGTCACTGCAATGTCTCGACCTTTTCACGGTATGCTTTCATTTAATAAATTTACTTATTAGAGGTGGACTGCATCCGCCCATCCGAGCAGAATTTAGTGATAGCTGTTATTTTACACCACACCGTATACGGTTTATAGGACAGAATGGTCTAAGTATTTGATGATGTAGCTACCAGCAAACGGGTTTATGGGTATGTAATTTTTGCCACTGAGCTGTTGTGTATGCCCTACTACATTTAATTTTTGTGTCTGTAAGCCTGTAACCTCGATCGACTTCCTTTTTATAGATCTGAGGATGGCAGTATACACTGTCGAAAAAAGTAATACAGTTATTGTTTTCACATAGCGATCTTGGTTAATAAACTACATTTCATGGGGAGACCTCACTACCAGATTAGGAGTGCTGCACATCGAGGACTGTGTAGCTTGGAATATATGGCGTATCCTCATTGGTGTTTCAATCTAGTGACTGAGTTCAGAATCACATGAAGGAATACGCACTACAGGCTGCCCTTTTCTGCTGTTTTTACTATTTTGTGATGTGAAGTTGTCTTCCGTGCAACATTTGTAAGTATTTAGAATTTGACACATTTAAGTGCTGCGTATTACATCAGAGTTATTTGGAAGATGTTATTAATTTTAGTCTTCAAAATGATAATTTCTATTTGTTTCCTGTAGCTTGCATTTCCGAATATATTTAACTGATAGCTGATTTTTTTTTTTATAATACTGTTGTTTGGTTTGATGGCGCTTTCTTACTGTTGATCTGTAGTAGAGCAATAACACAACACATGCAGCAGTAAAGAGATTTTTCTCGATTGCAGTGCATTTAAATTGAAATAGAATATTTGGTCCTAGATACAGGACCATGTTGTAATTTGAAACACTTTTTCACATTTGGGAAAACCTTAATTCTTCGAAGTACCTTCTGTAATTTCAGCAAATGACAGCGGCACACATAAAGGGAATGACATCATTTAAAAATGTAATATGAAAATATAATAAACATATATTACAGAGCTGCCTTAAGATAAAGAGTGAAAAGTGTGCCAACATCAAACACTCTCCCCTATGATAAATCGCACTAACATAACCACATTACTAACAACTTCAGTGAAACACGAAAAAGTAAGAACATTATACGAACTCCAGGGAGTTCTTGTTAACTGTATTCAACATCCCCCAGAGGTCCTGCACCACTTCAGAGAATGATATACGCTATGTTATTGATCGCGTTAAAATTGTGTCCTGATATACCTGCCGCACTCACAAACCATTTTTTTTTTTTTCCTAGAGGAAGAACGTTGTTTCGTGTAGAAAGCCGTCTCCTATACGCCCTAGTCTGATATACGTCTTAGTCTTTAGTTGCGAACGGAAAAGGTATTTTTACGAACGGAACTTAAGCCCTCCTGATGGTTGGATTCGTCTAGCTAACTTCTCCTGACAGACATGTCGCACTCACAAACTTTTTTCTTTTCTTTTCTTTTTTTCCTGATGATGAACCTTCTTTTGGGTAGAAAGTCTTCTGATACACACTACTTTCATACTATGTACTCATACGCATATCCATTGGTGTGTCTCGATGTTGCACTTGTGATATTGAAATGGACACAATGAAGTGAAATCGTCCAGGATTTTGATGAGCTAACTGCTTACTTGCAGTGAGTTTGAGTGATTATCCATTTGTTTCAGATTAATTCAAAAGAAATACTTCTGTATTGTGCTTCATGTGAGCAATGTTAGTTCCTTTGTTCCTTTCCACAACTCAGTTGGAACTCGTGAAAATCAATATCCGTTTTCTGTTACTTCAGCCGAATCGGTAAGTAGTTTGCCACATTGCATTTCCACTCATTAATCAATACTTTGGGCGTTACTATGAATACAGGATGATTTTTCTGGTTTCGTAAACGTAATACTATATACGGTCACGAGGTCCATTGAAGGGCAGTTGCATTTATGACATGGGGCTCTGTTTTCTTTTTCTGGATAATTGTTGAATGTTTATGCTGTCTTCTCATAATTTCCAACTCTTGTGAAACTATTTTCCACTACGCTGATTTTTTTATTCAAATTGTCACGTGTGCTCTCTTAGGAATGTCGTTAACTAGATACGTTTCAAGAGAGTCAATGATTTGCCATCAGTACAGAGATGAATTTGCTTTTCAATGTACGAGGGTTGACTGAAAAGTAATGCCTCCACCTTCGTAACTCTTCAACAGTTGGCAACATTGGTAAGCAGCAGGTATTGGCTTATTTCGTAGCCTCTTCTCTACAGCTCCAGTTGGCAGAAAGCCTTAGCATTGAACGGCTGTGTTGTTACAGTGTTAAGTATGGAACCCTGCGCAGACGGTCGGTCAATGAGATTTAAGCAACGTGCAGTCTTTGAATTCTTGGCAGCAGCAGGTGTCACTCCAAAGGAGTTTCATCAGAGAATACAAGCAGTTTGTGGTAATTGTGTTGATATAAGTACTGTGGGTCGTTGGGAGAGTGAGTTTAAAGCTGTTACGGTGGGAACATCTGACCTACGTGTCAACCAAAGATTTGTACGTCCTGTGACAGCCACCACCGAGTTTGACAAGCAAAATGTTGAGAGATTTATACATGACTATCGTCGTATCATTCTGAGAGAAATTGCAAGCACAATCGGTATTTCACAAGAACATGTGGGTCACATTATTTGCTTGGATATTGGAAGATCTGTGGACAATGGGTACCCCGGATGCTGACTCCAGAAATGAAAGCGCACAGACTTGAAATTTGCAAATATTATTGAGGTAGTCCGATACTCGAACACAGTAAGGTAACTGAATAATGAGTACTATAATAGTTATTTGTAGATGAAGGCACTTATTTAGAAAAGAGTAGTATGAAAAGCTACTTTCTACAGGAAGTCTATTACTTTCAGTCCATTTTCATAATAACAATCCTCACAGCTGCAGCATTGCATATCACATTTTCCACGGATAGCATAGTGACATAGGGCAGGAAGACTACGTAAAATCTACTATAAGACATTGTGAAGGAACCACTGTGCGTTTCTGCACTGGCACGTTACCCTAATTTAATAACCATCCATTTTATTTTTCTTCATAGGTTTCTGATGAATTCGTCGTGTGTCGCTTTTTTTCTCTTATAGTGTGTTGTGAAGCACTTACGAATGTAAAATTCGAAATATATACAAATGCAGCAGAAAATATAACCTCTTGTATGGCGGAAGTGGTGGAACCTGCGTATGGCGGTCTCTGTAGCCTAATTATAATTACTTGATATTTGACACTTGACGTTTTGGAACGGGTTTCCGCCAATCAAGTCGCTCGACGACACGGCCGAATCGTTAGCCATTGTCAGACTCGGACATCAGTTGGTAAGTACATTTGTGTTTCATTCTCTGTCAGTCTTCCTTGGTGTGGTGGGATTCTAGACCATGCGTCTGGCAACTTCATTTCGTGTTTCATCACACCTGATACCCACATCAGAAATAGAACATACACCCAAATCCCGTAATAAAATACACACATTTTCGTAGATAGCACTGACCAAACACTACTAGACGTCTGCCCACAAGACATGATTCAATGTCACATATACAGTTACCATAATCGAAGACATTGGTTTACATTAGATAAGCTCCGCGTGACATCGCTCGAAATCGAAACTCTGAAGGCTGCAATCCATCATTGCGGCAGGTTTACGAAAATCATAACTTCTTAACTCATTGTTGCAGTTACCTTCTAAACCTGGTATAAAGGAAATCGAGAGGTTCAGATCTCGTCACAATTAACAAAAAATATATATTTTTTTAAATTTCTAAATGTAATCAACAGGCTATTATTATTATTTTTATTAATTAATTGCTTTAACTGTAACGTCTTATGTATAATTCTTAGTCATTTTTTGTAATAATCGTACAGACTTTCTTATTTTTCTTCCTGTCGTTCTTTTTTCGCCTGGTATCTGCCTGTCAGCTTATAATCTGCAACCAACTGCCAACGGGGACTGCTCATCGGTTAGTAACACGGCAGCTCGTGTTTGAGAATAGTTTCTGGTAACCAAAGATAGCGGGAAATTACAGTTTACTTTTAGTGCTGAAACTGAACTTTTCCTATATTGTTTGCTTATAGAGGTTATCTTTAATAGATAATGAGGCGATCGTGATTTTAGCCCTAAAGCAGAATGATAACCTCCGTTTCCTCAGTTACATTGGACATCACGAGGTTGTGGATAACTTTGGACATAAGTGTACACTCAACATTAAAGAAAATGTTGTCTGCCACAGTTGAGTCATTTGTCACTTAAAATCAGCTGACGACTGAGAACATCATAGTTCTGATACAAATCGTGCGTTGCATCCATTTCCAACATTTTTCTGTGTCACACTTCAACAACATTTATGAAGCGACCCCCCGTCTCATCTATAACCGAGCAGTAGCTGACAGTCGATGTGGCAACACTGTAGAGGCAAGTGACAAACATCAAATATCAAGTAATTTTAACCGGACTACAGTGCACATTATTTCATGTGAATCTAAAATCATTCGCCAGACCTGAGCACCGGCGTATAATCATATTGTCTTCCTCGGTACACAATCCTCCAGGTACAACACGCCTACATCGTTGGAGAAGACATGAGATGAATCGTCGATAAACACTTTCCTACCCCTCGTGTAATCTGTTCGTACGTTTCTAACTGACATTGGTCACGAGCTGTCTTTGCTAAGGGTGCTCACCTTAACAAGACCGATAATTAAATGGCGCTGAAACGGAGATACTGTTACCGGGAATGAGAGACTCCGCTTCCAGCGCTGCATTATTGTGAGAAGTAGGCTGGGTTTCCGGTGCCGGAGCGCAGGGTGGGTAATGCCAGAAACAATGTGCGTAACAATGGCGAAGCCTCACCTTGCCTCTGTGAGCGAGAGCTCGTCTTCCATTGTTCCCTGCACAGAGAGCAAGAGCGTCAGCTTACGCTGCCTCTTTAGCGCGACCCTCGGTCTGTCCTAACAGGTGCCTCCTTCGCGCGGTGCACACGCTTCGTTAGAACAGAAACGCTGCGTAATGCTGGTCCTTGCTGTTGTTCTCATTAGCTACTGTTCTGAGCAGCTTCTCCCGTATTTACCATAGGCAGTCTAAAGTATTAATCATAATGTTGATCCGTGCGATACGAATCCATATCTGCACCACAGGGACCAAAACTTTAGAACGTTCTTGCTTTTCATTTTTGCCCCATTGTAATGTGGCTCATCTGATTTTGGCCCAGACCTCAGATATTGTAGCAACAAGCAAGCTACGGAAGTCTGTTGCTAAGGCAGAACACTCAAAATTTCTTGTTGTGTTCATTCATGAGAAATTGAATTGGAAGAAACACATCGATGATCTACTGAAACGGTTAGGTTCCGCTACTTATGCTATTAGGTTTATTGGAAATTTTGTTGATCAACACAATGCCTATTTTCATTCACTGCTTTCATATGGCATCATAATTTGGGGCAATTCGTCATTAAGAGAGGAAGTATTCATTGCACAAAAACGTGTAGTCAGAACAATACCTATAGCCCACCCAAATCACCTTGAAGACATTTATTTAAAGAACTCGCGATATTCACAGTGTCTTCGCAGTACATATATCTACTTGTGAAATTTGTCGTTAATAACCCATCCCAATTCAAAAATAACAGCAAAGTGCACAGCTACAACACTCGAAGAAAGAATGATATAGACAGGTCGGGATTAAATCTCACTATGGCAGAGAAACGGTGAATTATGCTGCCACAAAAATCTTTGACTATTTTTCAAATAGCATTGAAAGTCTGACAGGTAGACAAGCAACATTTAAAAGCACATTAAAAGAATTTCTGAATGACTACTCCTTCGAATCAGTTGACGAATAATTACATATGAAGTAGTAACTGTAAAAAAACTGTTAATTAATTAATTATTTTGTGTAAAGAAAACTTACGTTAAAGTGACACGTTCCACATCATTATTAAATGTTGTGTTTATGACCTATGGAGGAAAGATTGATGTATCTAAGAACGAAAGTACCATCGCAAACCGTAGATAACGAGGAATGTCGTTAGGTTTCAAATTATTAGTTACAACAATGTCCTGAGGTGTCTCCTTTCGGTACACACTGGACTTGCACTCGAGAAGGCGACGGTTCAGTCCCACGTCTAGCCATCTTGATTTAGGTTTTCCGTGATTTCCATAAATCGCTCCAGGCAAATGCCGGGATGGTTCCTTTGAAAGGGCACGGCCGACTTCCTTCCCCATCCTTCCCTAATCCGATAAGACCGATGACCTCGCTGTCTGGTCGTCTTCCCCAAACAACCCAACCTTTCGGTACTAGACTTTTTACTTTCGCTATTGCATTTGCTTTGTCATTCATTAGTTGACCATTTCTTTTGTCTCTTCGACTCAGAATAACTGCTGTAACCAGCATCCGTTTAAGATGCCATTTGTATTGGTCTCTTGCTCTTCCTCTACTAATTTAACCTCTACCTCTCCCATTCACTAACACACACACACACACACACACACACACACACACACACACACACACACATTCGTCTAGCATTAAACTAACGATTATTTGAGGTCTCACAATGTGTCCTGAGAACCGATCCCTCTTCTTTCACCGATGTCATTCAGTACTCTTTCGTTAGATGCACCATCCGTGAATAGCTACTCAGCTGCAACGACTGTTTAGTAAAATAACATTACCGACGCTGTGGTCCTTTCACAATTATGTTTTGCGTCGGCAACCGTCATGTCCTCTTTGCTAACTATAAATGGATGGAATGCGTCCGCATGACTTGTAGTCGTAGGGATACCGACAGGCAAGCAAAAGATTAGTTGACACAAATGCAGATTAAATAAATATACTTTGCTAAAATCATTCTGAGTATTAAGGTGGCCTGTTGATAACTTCTTACAGCCGTGGCTACCAATCAATAGAGGCCTGAAACGCCCTTGCGTTAATATTTGCCGGTAGAGCCAACTATCAGCAACATGGGGTAACTTCCTGCACCAACTGGCAACACGGGACTCTTAACTAGAAGCACGGAATCACAAGCCACATATAACAACGTCCTGGCTGTCTTCATTCGTCGGCGGCCTGGACGTTCTCCGTTGACTGTGATATCCAAAGCGCCGCTCTCGTCAGCTGTATGAATTCTCGAGGCAGCGGCTATAATACCACAATGACGATATGTTAAGTACTTTTGCTTGAATTTCAAGTGTGGTCGTGTGTTTGTTCGTTCCGGAACCAAAGGAATTTAACAGAAGTCTTCTCAGTTGGGGATAGATTCGGCTACCTTGCTTGCCAAAGTAGGGGGAGGGGGGGCTAGTATGTTTGGCAGACACGAGACAAGCAGAAGAACCGCTCGCCAAGTGCGTGCGGGCGTGATCTTGTTGAAATGTAAACGCAGGGTTGATTGGTATAAAGGGCAACAAAACGATGAGTATAATATCGCTGACGTAGCGCTACACTGTAAGGGCACCGTGGATATCAAACTAAAGGGTCCAGTTTTGAACAGACAGTACGGTCCGTATGACGGACGACACTGAAACTGGTATCCCACAGTTGTTCTGAGCGTCTCCACACACATCGTCGCTGGATGTCGGCCCTTGATAGGAATGTTCAAATGTGTTTTGAAATCTTATGGGACTTAACTGCTACGGTCATCAGTCCCTAAGCTTACACACTACTTAACCTAAATTGTCCTAAGGATAAACAAACACACCCAAGCCCGATCGAGGACTCGAACCTCCGCCGGGGTCAGCCGCACAGTCCTTGACTGCAGCGCCTTAGACCGCTCGGCTGGCCCGAAAACCAGGAGTGCTGGTGTGGGGTGCCATTTCTTTTCACATCAGAACCCCTTTTATAAAATTCGCAGCTCTCTTACAGTTACGAGTTACGTCGACGATATTGTAAGCCCCATCTTCATGCCCTTCAAGGCAACCTATCCTGAGCTTACGATTCTCCAAGATAAAGGACGCTCGCACACAGACACAATTTCTACTGCTCGTCTTCGTGTATGCAAACCCGACCTTTGTCAGCAAGGTTGCCGGATCTCTCCCCAATTGAGAACGTATGGAGCATTAATGACAGGGCTCTCCAACCATCTCGGTATTCTAACGATCTAACGAGCCAGTTAGTCCGAAGGCTTGGCAAATTATTCTTGAGGACGACGTGCAGAAACTTTTATTAATAAATTTCAAGTAGAATAACTGCTTGCATAAGGGCCAGAGGTGGACCAACGCTTTATTTACTTGCTCAATTTGTGAAGTTCTTTCACCTGAATATATCATCCAGTTTTTCTAATATTGTATTCATTTTCTTTGCTTGTACTGTACATAACATCTACGAATTTCCGTTTCATTCGGATAATTCCTTCGTGGTGCGCCTTCTTATTTTATTTTTATTTTTATCTATATTTTATTTTATTTTTAGGGGATATTCCGCTGCCTGGAGAGATTGTGCTGTCTGTGATCTGTGAGCGGTATTGACAACGTTCTGGACAAATCTTCCGCGCACTGTTGCTTTTAAAATGAGCTGAAAGAGACGAAAAAGCGTAATCATTAAAAAGCATCTAAAAGTACAAATCGTTGCCGGCATTATGGGATGTCAGGGCAGATACGTACAAAAACAGAAGTGCTAAGATTAAAAAATATAAGTAGGTGGTCACAAAGTACCGAAAACTGCTACGAATTAAGATGTTCTCAAATATTAATTAATGGAAATACACATATGCAAATTTATATGCAGCTATTTATGTATGTGCATACATTACGTACTCGAAAACTATTCTTCAGTACACATTTTGTTGCATTACACTTCTCCATAACTGTGAGACAATTACTTAAAGGTGTAACCACACTTGTAAATTTAATGACTTCCCAAGAGTTGCCATCCAGTAGCAAGGTATCATATAATACTACATAAGCGCTGACTTGGTGGACTTGCGTCTCTTGTATAATTTTCTTTTTTGCTCAAGGGGATTTACGTGTCTGCAGAACTTTATCCAAGTTGGCGGAGGGAGGGGCGATGTGTGTGATAACTTTCCAGACGTGTCAATTTGCTGGAATTAAAGTAATTTCATGGGTGGCAAAAAAAATTTTATCCTAGGGAACTGATGGATATGAACTCAATATTTTTTATAGGTGGCTTACTTTAATGCTTAGAACCAACAAACAATCAATTATACTGCAGTTGCTGAAGCCATAGTAATGCATCTGACTGCGATCATTCATTTAGCGCTACATTTGGCAAAACGAGAGGATCGGGGCGGTGGCGGACAACTCCTAACGAATTTAAATTCCGTACTCCCGAAAGAGCGGGTGATGGAGGGAGGCAATCATTTGCAGTAATGTACCAATTGCTGGGCCATCAACACATAAAAACTTAATATAGTATTTTTCCTTCGTTCAGCCTCAATTCTATGAACAGGTTTTCGTGAGTGACCTTTGGAGCTCCTTGAATCAATTTTTCGTACACTTTTTTAAACTGAGTATTTACCCGTTTTGACCATCAAACGGATTGCTTTCGTATGCGCGCATTCTAGTAATAATCAGAGTTAACAGTTGCCTAATTGTTGAAAAATAAATTAAATAGTATATAAATGTCCATCTATATGTCAACAGCCACACAATGCAAAATGAAAGAAATGTATGGCAATGGAACTGAAATATTTTTATCTACTCGTGGATGGTGCCTTGGAACGCTAATGTGAACTTCTGAGTGTGTGACAGCGGAGTGTGAGGACGCCAGCATCTCCCTCAAACTTCCTGAGACTGTGCTATAGTGGGTAATGTTAATTAAAAAAGCTTCTGCCTTATTAACTGCGATTACTTCGTAAGAGGATACGCCCTCTGTAATTCTGGCAGTCAAAGCTGTGCGAATTAGTGCGTAAGCTGAACCATTCTCCTGTTATACTTGACTGCACCTCCGCCTCCATCTTCGTGTATTAAACACGATGAAAACTTAAAATCTCATTTGTACATTTTTAGACAGTTCATATATACACATTTATAAGATGTAAAAGTGGAAAGTTAAATTTATTCACTCACAGTAGAGCTGTCTTGGGTAAAAAGCATCTCTGTAATAGGACTGACAGATCCAGATCTCTTCTCTCTTTTCACTAACGACACAGCATATAACTGTGCGTAAAAAAAGCAGCATCGGCACACACTTAGGCTTTCTCATTTGTTCTATGTAAATCAGGTAACTTGTGGAAACTGGTATTTGTTTATATATTTCTAATAAATGATCGTTTTGAATCGATTCTTTCAAACCCATCTGTATTTTTCTTCTTGTGACAATCCACTGCTCGATGTATACGTTTAATGCCACAGTTCACATTACTGAACTTTTGCTGTTTCTACGACACTAACTGAACCATTTCCTGACGATCTTTCAAGCAACGATGAATGGCTATAAAGAAGATTGCGGTTGAGGGCGTTGCTGCAGCCCATATGCAACTAGGCGCGATGCTCATCAGCAACATTGCAACCGCCGTATCAGACGTATCAATGATACGCGGCCGGCAGGCTACTGGGTACCTGACTTGGGTTAGCAAATATTGGTAAAATGTTTTCCACACTCTCACTCCAATTGAGCGTTTAAGTCTTAGGCCGTACCCTAAGCGCTTAATTAACCGGTCATCCAAATATTGGCCACACTGAAATTCTCAGTTTTCCCACAGTGCACGTCAGCAGACAGCAATGATTACGGTACTTCTCCTTTTCAGTAGGATGAGAATAGTTGGGGATGGGGGGGGGGGGGGAGGGGTTGGGGGTTTGGGTTTATTTGTGGAGGAAGAGACCAAACAGCGAGGCCGCCAGTCTCATTGGATTAGGGAAGGATGGGGATGGAAGTCAGCCGTGCCATGTCAAAGGAACCATTCCGCCATTTGCCTGAAGCGATTTAGGTAAATCACGGAAAACGTAAATCAGAATGGTCAGACGCGGGATTGAACCGTCGTCCTCCCGAATGCGATTCCAGTGCGGTAACCACTGCGCCACCTCGCTCTGTAAGAACAGTCGATACGAGTTTATTTCAATATGTCCACGCGGTTCGTGACGTTCAAAGTTGTGAATGTATTGATTATCTGTTCGAGAATAAGTTTAATTGTGAAAGAAATGAGTGAAAGAAAGATTACCGCAGTGCAGCCACACAAACAAGAAATAAACAGAGAAGGAAGAAGTTACAAGGAAGTCGCCAAAAATTTCTTCACTTTTTTCAGTAATCTTATTTTGGGAGTGTTGCAGTTGTTATCTATCTCCACGGAAAAATACTTTTTGTTTGTAATTTAGGTCACGTCTTGTAGCGTTCCACGCTGTGTAATGTAATACTCTTATCATTACCCTTCGTCGTGGTAATGTACAAAATATATATATTTATTTGAATTATAGTAACAAACCTTATGATTAGATTAAGGGTCAGCACGAGATGCATGTCGCTCGAGAGCAGCGGCCTGTGAAAAGATGCATCTAGGTCTGTCGTCTAGTCGAACAAATAGCAGTAGGTAAGTACATGCGAGCAGTGCGTTCACTATATTTCTACATACGCAGTGCGCACCCTTATAAGAAAATGCAATCCACAATTTTAAATATACAAGTGTACACACATTAGTTGTATGTACATGGATGTTTAATTTTACGTTCTTTGTGCAGAGTGTATTAATTAAATTTTTTGTCGTACACAGTTAACTAGATGGTGACACATTAAATTTGTTTACAACTGTGAGCTTATGTCAGGAAGAGATCTCTTCAAGCCAACGCATCTGGTGTGGAAAGGGCGATATAAAAATAAAATCAATCAATATAGCTTCTATTAAGTACACATTAAATATACTAAAATTTTAAGCAATATAGTACATTACTGTTTAACTTCGTTAGTGCGAAATCGCTCAAGACAAACCCATGGTTAACGCGATAAAAATTAGGTCCAGGCCGGAATACATCAGGGATAACAGCAAATTATATCGGTAGGCACGAATTTCGGTTAAGATGAATTACGGGCACTTTTTCAGTCCCAAACATAATTAAATTTCATTTTAAAACAACTACCTACAAAATATTAACTATTTTCCGAAAAAATGCAAGAAGTTTAACTTCACAGCTAATTATCCAGTGTTGGCTCTTTTCTGGCGTATTGTAGGTTGGGAGCTGCGATTATCAGCGTGCACGGTACATTTAACCAAAAATTATAACAGAATGTTTTACAGTTATTTGCCCTTTGTCTCGCGTAACGAAAACAAAATAACAGCTAATATCTACAACAGCAAAAAAAGCATCTAATATCAACAACCGCAAAAAAAAGTTCCTGGGGAAAACTAGCCGAATGGAAAATTCGTTATAAGTAAGGGCGATAATCGAAATTTTCGAGTAAGATCGATGGATTATATGTTAGACGAAAAGTTTTGAATAAGCGATATAAATTCGAGGATGGTATGTAAGACATATTGTCTTTCCGGATTGCATATTACCCAAGATCATTACTTTCGTCCTGCAGCTGCTACAAATATTTGTTTCTAATCTTAATGCGCCTTGGAAGACATTATAGGTCAATATTACATAGTATTTATTAGAACATTCATTTGCCACGAATGGTAACTATGGAAACAAAGGTCACCAAAGAAAAGAATGGCACAATTTATATCGAAAAAGAAGAGGAACACTACAATATACGTATATAAGTAACACTTCCCAAAAATGTATCATGAACGAATAGAAATACCTCTCGACATGCACGAGTATTACGAATGGGGAGAACGCAAATATGAAGAGTCAACGCACATTGCAGTTTTGCAGCAACAAAAAGTAATATTCATCCGTGTTTTTTTTTTTTTTTTTTTTTTTTTTTTTTTTTTTTTTTTTTTTTTTTTTTTTTTTCAAGCAAATCTCTTACACTCTTTCGTAACACATAGGCCAATCGCTGTTACGTTAACGGGTGCCTGCCCAATGGTGATTACTATTTTACATCGCGTTTTGAAATACGTGTATTACATTCAAACCCCGGTGCGGGCTTAGTCCGCTCGGATCTAAAACAATCTTGCCTCGGAGGTGCCGAAGCGCCGTGATCCAATATTTTATTAAAATGTTATAACTTTGATAAGAGCTAGGTTGAACATTTCATATTACCGGATGGGTGAGGAAAGCTTTCCTAGCACATTACCTACTACCTTTTCAACGCCTCAAGGCTATGCAACAAGATCGTCTAAGGTTAGTAAGTAACGAATTTTAAATGTCAGTCTTATCTCACTCATGAAATATCTATATCAGAACCGGCTTACTTTAATGTAGATCTTCGTTAGAAAAGTGTATCCCAAACGAATATCAGTGATATGTTAAGAAAGTGCTTCCACGAAATATCATTCGTATTCGTCATACCTCCACCATAGCAGTCGTGCGGCACGACAGGAAAGTGGTGTGTGTGTGTGTGTGTGTGTGTGTGTGTGTGTGTGTGTGGAACCTATAAAATATGGCCCGCTTTGACATTGCACATCATCAAGGAGCCCTTTGAATCAATCTGGTTCGCCAGGCCTGGTTTTAAGATTAATTTAAAAATTTAAAGATTTGCTTAATTAACATCTTTAACCCTACAATTATGAGGAGATTCAAAAATTTCTTAATATTAATTTTACTTCACATTATTATTACATTCATCTGGAACACACTGTCTGCCAGAGGTTCGGGAAATAGAAGAAGCTCTTAATAAGTTTGAGGAATTTCATAACATATCTTCGTCAGACAGAGGAAATATTGGTGACAGCCTTACTGAATGCAAACGAAAAATAATTTTTAAATTGCGCCCATTTTTCACCCAAAGGATCTAGAAAGAACGTAATGTATCTGAGCCGATCATTACTCATATTTCGATAAGGCTGGTATAGAAACTTCAAGGCCATGACTATGTTATTGTAATATATTAAACAAACGGTATCGTCTCCTCTGATGATTGTTTTCAGATATTCAAAATCATACTCCTCCGCATGGATTAACGGTGTTTTAGTTAGAAGCAATTTTTTACGCAATGTAGAATATTAACGCGGCCATCTCTTTTAACAATTGCTTATACAGTAATACCATCGAACTTTACTGCAGAGTGAAAGCAATTGTAAAGGTACTGGTGAGATGTATTGCATCGTGTTATTAATTTTTACTACAATAAAAGAATATTGAATTGAACTGTCCAAACGTAGAATGTAGGGTTACGAGGGAGCAAATGTTATCCCGCTTGCGTATGGAGATTACAAGCCCTTATAAAACAACATGTACCAAATGCCAATTACATTCATTGAACAGTACATGCATTAAATTTAATTTTAAATGTTGCTGTGAAATGTGTTCCTGAAGAGTCAGTTTTTTTCGATGACTAGGAAAAAATATATACATTTTTGGCAATAGCATAAAACGCTGGTCAATGCTGAGTAACGATAAATAATTAAAATATGGAATTACCCTAGTGCAGGGTCTTCCAGACATGATGCTTTATCGGTTGTAAAGAAAACTTTTGCATTAATAATGAAAACTCTGTGACAGATAAAGTTAATTTCCTCTAGAAACGACAAGAGTGACGAATGTACAAGTACAATTAATATCTTAGAGAAATAATTTTTTGTGCTTTTCGCATTTTTTAATTAATTATTTGAAATACTGACAAAGTTTCTAAGGTTACAGCACGAAAACAATGGCTTACAGAAAGCTAGTATTTTGATAAGTAATGTTTTGAATAGACTGAGGAAAATAAAAAATCTAAATTTGTTTCATGGTTTGCCAAACGATACCAGAGACCTAGCAAAAGAGTGTAGGTAGCAACTATTTTAAAAAATAAAAGACAGAAGATGAGAAAACGATCCGGAGTCGTGCTTCAGTGTGTACTGTTGCTGTTCAGATGTATTAATTCCTCAAATTAAACGAAGATTTCAAAGCCCCTGTGACCTTAGTAAAAAACTGGAAGTGTTAAAACCGGAGAAACTCTCATCATTGTCATACAATCATTGTCAATAATAAAAAAAGAAGCGGGATAGCTATATGCTAAATACTGTAAAGACATATCATGTGAACTGTAAGAACAGCTAATTTCTTTGAAAATGTGCTTTAAAACTGAAACTCATGGAGCTATAACTGATTAAATTCAATAGCCTATCATCCATTTTTCCCGTGGTAATAAGAGCATGTTTCCTATTTCTTGACCCTTCCTGTAATAATTTCAACAGATGGAAGATGTTTATTGAAATTAAAAAAGGTTTAAAAACTATCTTAGGAGTTCTATGAGCCAAGAACGGTTTTCAGACTTGTCAGTGGTGTCTATAGAGGCAGAATACCTCTAAAAGCAAAAATAGTTGTCAGCTATGGGTGATTTAATAAGTAAGTCTGCCGAGAAAAGGCGTGAAAAGTATATATTTGCTTTGTTCGGCTGACTTGGCTCCTAGGAACATTAATTGTAAATAATTAGTTACCTATGTAACGTATACTTAATCAATAAATATTTATTTTATTGAAAATGAGAGTTTTTCTTTTTTTGTGAAAAATTTTTACCCAACCTTTGAACTAACCCACAGTCGGATGAAAGGTCCCCGAGACAAATTTTAATACAGGGCAGGTCTAAGGCAAGCTACTCCACTGACTCTAAAGCTGGTACAAAAGCGCTGTCTTGTAGGCAAGCTGTCAGTGTGATATTCGCCTTTCCGACGGGTATGCGGTAACTGCGGGAACGTGAACTTTGGCGACGTTATTACCAAATGCTTCCAAACACGACCAACGTGTATTCGACTAAGCCTTCAGTAGACTACAACTACTAAAATAACTAACCGGCTGAATACAACGACAATCATACGTATTTTTAAAATTCTCAATTTTCCCCAGACTTTTCTAAGACAACGTTGCACTCCCCGCCGTTCATCATATCAGGAACGACCAGCAGGCAACCTTGTTTTACACATCAGACAGCCTTTTTCCAATCGTAACCTGTATGAGTTCCTTGAGTTTCTGTGCTTCCTTCTACACTACCCACACTTTAGTCCTAAAACCCTACCGTCTTCTTCACCACTGCGATCCGTGACCTTCTGCCTCGTCCTTATGAACTTGTCCCACCTTCTCTGATCTCCAAAAGCTCAATGTCACTGTTGTTGTCGATGTTGTGGTCTTCAGGCCTGAGATTGGTTTGATGCAGCTCTCCATGCTACTCCCTCCCGTGCAAGCTTCTTCATCTCCCAGTACCTACCACAACCTATATCCTTCTGAATCTGCTTAGTGCATTCGTCTCCACGATGCCTTCCAATACTAAATTGGTGATCCCTTGATGCCTCACAATATGTCCTACCAACCGATCCCTTCTTCTAGTCAAGTTGGGCCACAAATTTCTCTTCTCCCCAATTCTATTCAATACGTCCTCATTAGTTATGTGATCTACTCATCCAATCTTCAGCAATCTTCTGTAAAATCACATTTCGAGAGCTTCTATTCTCTTCCTCTCTAAACTATTTATCGTGCATTTTTGATTTCCATACATAGCTACACTCCATACAAATACATTCAGAAACGACTTCCTGATACTTAAATCTATACTCGTTGTTAACAAATTAATCTTCTTCAGAAACGCTTTCCTTGCCATTGCCAGTCTACATTTCGTATCCTCTCTACTTTCACCATCATCTGTTATTTTGCTTCCCAAATAGTAAAACTCATTTACTACTTTAAGTGTCTCATGTCCTAATCTAATTCCATTTCGTTGTGAAGCAAAACTTTAATCGCCTCCCATTACAGAGCGTGACCTCATACGTGAAATCTAATCTAACCACAGCTTCACTAACCCATACCAGATGACGTCTCTAATCGACCTTTCACATGTCAAGCTGATATCTTACTCATCTCTTAACACCTGCGTTCCACCTACAAGTTGTTTCCTACACATTCATCCATATCCTTGCCACACTATATATTCTCCATCTGTTACCACATCACAATCTCAGAACACAGTCACCAGATGCCACAGCATTATCATCTTCATACTATAGAAAACGGACATCACACCACCATTATCTTTCATAGTTTCATCTACTTATTGTTTTACATTCAGATTGCAATAGTTTAATGTAAGACTGAAGTGCAGCAATTCGGCAGCGGTCACCCCGATTTCAGTGATACGAATATAGATGAAAGTTTACCTAAAATATGGATTACACGAGGATAATTGTCAAATCTTAATTTCAGGATTAGAATGATATACTAAAGAATGTTGTGAAAGGAAGTCACTATTGGTTTGCAGGTAACACGCTGACATACAGTTGCAATGAAACACGGTCCTGTCAGTGTCTTACACACTACTCTGGTGGCTATTACATTCACTTATTTAAGTAATAATAATGAAAAGTTTTAAGTGGAAGCTAGACAGTTTTTCAACATATTTAATTCCATAGGACGCGTTGTGCATAGCAACTCTGATGTGATTCAAACATGAAGGATGTCACCAATCAGTCCACATACAGTGATACAGTGACAAAATATTCTTATGCATACACAGATTCCTTGACGGAATGTTAGATATTATTTTATGACAAATCAGATTAGGCAGAAACAAAATTTTTTGTTTATATCTGGCGTATCGTGGCTATACTTTGTGTAGTTCCATGAAGTTCATGTACGCTTCATCTTTACATTACGAGAGATCTTGTCTATCTATCTGACTATGAGGTTTGGGGCACGAAAGGCTAATTTCTTTCTAACACCATCATGTATTCTGCAACCATAGGGGAATGTAAAGAAAATTATGCTGCGACCGTTTGTAAAGCATTGATAAAAAATTGTGCAGCGCTATGCTACATAAATTTTGAAGAGTTTCCAATGGCAGTTGTTGATGACTTTTCATAATGTTTACTAGGCGTGGCTAAGAGACCTTCCTTGTGGAAAACCGTTTCCATTCCCAGAAAGAATACTTCTGGTTAATTCCACCGCGTACGATTCACTGAAATGGGTGTAGCAGCAGACATTTCACATCATATAGGAATACGTAACGCCCTGTTCATCGCGTTATTGTAACGATGATTCTAATAGCCTTGTGGAGCACTTCCCTGTTACCTTCCTTTTATAAAGAATTGTAACATTAAGTAATTTATTATGTTGTTAATTTTCATTGTCGTTGTTATAAACTTCGGTATTATTTCTATAATTTATAGTTAAGATGTTGTTGCTACAGTATTTTGTTTTACAGTGCGCTGAGTATGTTGTAATATGCTTTGATCTTGTGGCATGAATACAAGGATCCACTTTAATAGAAATTAAACCATGTCGGTAAAAGAAAATAAACACACCGCACACAGAAATCGACATTTATTCAAAATCATTCCTACCAATTTCCAAATAATTTCCCTCTGGCAAGAAAGTTATTTTTATTTCGCGCAAGCAAATACTACATGAATATTCAGAGCATGCTGCACCCATAATTTTTTTTTATGTTTGCGCGGAGCTCGCAACGAATGCGTAATGAAACAGATAATAAAAAGGGTGTCAGAGATAAAAGTGGTTAAGGGTTATTTTGATTACAGCTAATGAACAATTACAGATACTCTTGTTCGTGAAACAGTGATCATAGAATGTCAGCGTTTTTTTCTCTGCATCTCAATTCACATATACTGGAAGACACTGTAGAGTTCTGTTAGTATCTTTAGAGCAAAATAAAACAGGCACAGTTCTTAATGATGTGACGAAGCTTCATCAGATACTTTGAAGGGCTTTATAAATGTTCTGCGGGCATGAGTGGCCGAAATAAGGCCCGCCTTTGAGACAAGTACTCCTGCGTACATATTGTGCTACGATGGTGCAGAGCCCAGTACGTGCCCAAGGATTCACCATATTCAGTTTCCGAGACAATAATGGTAGGGATTTGAGTCTACAGGATGAATTCCTCGAATGCTCATGCGAAGTCTACCTAACGCGTTTCCAGCGTCGCAGAATTAATCTTTAACGTAATCTGTACGTGAAAGTGAGGTAGCTCGATAACTTATAGGCCTTATGCTTAATTATGAAAGAAAATAAGAAATGTATTGAAGACTACCAGGCTACAATAATCATTTCATCTCACTGGAGTCTGTGAACACCTTTCCACAATGCTTTCATTACTGGGATTCAAAATCATGTGAAATTTCTTGAAATACATCCTGTTTACGCCAGTGATTGTTAAACTTTCTATTTCCACTACTGAAATTTCGACCTTAGGCCATTATCAAGTGCAGGTGTTTTGGCTTTAAGCCATGTCTACTTTATACGAGCTGACACATTTATTTGTCGTTGTCATTTTCTGTTATGTACATTCGTAACACTGCTAAGTAGTGCGAGCACACAGCGTTACGAATGTATATAACAGCAAATTGCCTAAGGCCGAAACTGCAGAAGTGGAAATTAAAAGTTTAACAGTCACTGGCGTAAACATGACAGCTTTCAAGAAATTTTCATAATGTGTCTGATGACATATTTGGTGATGAATACAACGCGCGATTCTGAGGGAACGATACCGTAGTTAGTTCTGCATTTCGACAGTATCGATAACTAAGCCCCCAGCATAACGGTCATTTCGACCACATAAACTGACTGAAGGATGACACAGAAATATATTTAAATCTGCCCCTTAAAGAACGACAACGAAAGACTGCAGTGCGTTATAACATTTCAGCTCCTCAAACACCAAATTAAAACGTTGCATTAGGAGGTGTCTGCTTCGTGCAAAAGGTCTTGAGTTCATATTGACGACAACAAGTAATTCTTCATTACAGACGTTTATTTACAAACAGAACTGACAGACTTCACAGACTCAACAACTGACTCTCAGAGCTAACTGCACTGCATATCCGAACTGGCAACTGACAACTCCTAGGTGTATTAATATCTTTCCAAACAATGAGAGTCTTTGACAATGTTTTGTTTACAATACGATAGCAATTCACGACTTAAAACTAAATTAGACATTACAGAATTTTAGTACAGATTAAAGTAAATAAAAGGATCAGTACATATAAATTCTTACAAGCATAATTTCCAAATAGATTTTATAATATTTTTCTACCAGCTTCTGGATAACCTTCACCAGATTTGTACCGATGTTTCCAGAAATATCTTGACATTTGATTCTGGATATTTGTTGAGTGATTTAGAACAACTATTTATATGTAAAATGATTTAAATCGTGTTTCAAAACGTAAATAAATCTTTTTAGCAATATTTCTTGATACAACCGTCCTTCGAAACTAGGCCATGAAACAGCTTTCACAAGTTTTCGTATTTTTGCGATCACAATACAGAACCTCTCCATAGAAAGTTCCAGAAGTGTGCATTAAACGTTCATTTACAGACTTTCTCTTCAGCTGGTGAGTTTTTAAAAGTATCTTGTCCATATTATACGAAATAATTTAGCTCAAAACTGATAATTTATACAATTAATCAGAGCTACAGCAAACAGTGAGTCCTTCTTTTACAAAATGAAATATAATTACAAAATTGAATGAAAATAGGTTACTAACACTAATATATATTTACATTAATTCTATTTTTGTTCTTTCTGTGCAAAATGTCCTAATTTTGACACAGTACAATATTTAAACATCATCAAAGTTTCCCTTTACATTTTGCACATCTGTATCGACATCCCCTAAAAGTCTACAGTATCGAATACTTCAATATGTCCCAATATGTCCTGTAATGTTACAGCGTGATGGAGACGCCCCCCCCCCCCTCCCCCTCTTTATACACAGTACCCTAATTTCTACACGACTACTCCTTCAACAGATGATGTAAGAAGTTGGCTGCGTGGTTATCACTACAAGGAATTATTCACAGTACATGACATGGAAGTAACAAATGAGAAGAACATTTTGTAGCATTAATTTCGCAAACAGTTATACTTTTAACCAATTTTATTAAGGCACTAGCGACTTCGTAACTACAAGCCACGAAACTGATATTGCCTTAATACTGTCCATTAAATCAGCAGTGGCTTTGTAAAATTAGTTAAAAACACAGTTGTTTGCTGAGTTCTTGCTAAAAAATGTACTTCTACAATTTCGGATACTCGAGCGTTGCGTCATTTGTAAAGGAGAAGACCTTGATACGATTCATTTCATTCAGCATTTTTTTTTTTCATTTCAGCATTTTAACGAAGACTGAGAATAGGTCTGAACTAATGCGTCTTCTACAGTACGACCGATAAATATCACTGACTGTATGACCGTATAGCTAGTGTCGGTGATAATATTTTATTCTGTTGACGAATGTTTTCTGTTTTGTAACTTCTTGGAAGATTAAAATAATGAGCAAACCGGTATGGACTGAGAGTCCGGCGCGGAGTATTTTATTTCAATCAACAAAATCGAAAATAATTAGGTTGTTGATGCTATAGCTTCAGCAATAAAAATTTTAATTGATGCTTCGTTTATTATCATATCCTTATATCTTGTTAACAGTCGTTTTATTGCTTAAGTAGAATAGAATTGATGCATCTGTTGACTGTCATTGTTATGTTGATGTCATTGTTGTTGTTATTGCAGAGGATGAGGAATGGGATAGTTGAGTGTCGAATAGTATGTGGCGAAACACAAAAATTTTAAGAGTACTAGGGATACGTTCTTAATGAAGGAATACAGAAAGGGTTCATTCTGGGGTATAGGTAAGGACTGTCAGCCATTCTAGGCGTTAGGTCAAGAATCATAAAGGAATAGGAAACTGGTGAGTTAGAAGTTACATTTAGGTTTCTGGAGGCTATTTATGGTGCAGGTGACCAGTGGAGGATAGCGGGAAGTTCCGAGACACAGAGAGAAGCAACTGTCTGTACACTCCAAGATCCTCCAGCAACCACACAAGTAATGCGCTGCCCGTGTTCCCTACTAGCAAGAACGGTGGCGTAAGTAAGCCCGTCTGTACAGCAAAATCGCCGGGAAGTGGCGTGATGTTGCATTCAGAAACTTCTCCTGGACTGAACTGCCTCTGTTCCGAAAGGAAGGCCATAATGGCATGTAGGCACTGGTGAATGTATTGGAAAGACTCGATTGAAAACTAAGTCTGAAATAGGTTGACTGCCAAATGAGACCTGGCTGTGTGTCTGCAGATCGAAGCGTCGAGGTGCAAAGTAGTACCGGGTATCTCACCAGACAGCATGGATGAAGGATATCGCAAGTCACGACAGGCATACATTTTCAGGAAAACACTGTACATTTCTTCATTTACTTGAAGATAATTGTAAATACGTTTGTTCCAATAATTAAATTTAATTAAAGCAGGAAGTAGTCACATAACATGAAACTCATCAAAACTTCATGCAAATACAAGTGTTTCATTAAAATCATATCACCTCACAGATTTCATATAAATTAAATAATATGATCAGTGGTGAGAAACATATGGATTAAAAATTAAGTGTCAGCAAGAGGTGAACCGTCGCCTCATACATGATCGTTTTAAGAATCTCGAACACTAACCACTATTTTAAAAAAATATATCATTTTGTTCGTTATTGTTCGTTGCATTTGGGTCTATGTGGACGTAACATGACACCCGTTGAAGCTCACTTTGAGTCCTTTACTTGCTTTTTTTTTTGTTACATAGGGCAGCCAGACCTCTAACCACGCTGAGCCACCGTGCCAACACCGCTTGTAATTCGTGAACTCTAACATACAGCTGCTTTGGACTGATACATCTGTTACATTATAGATACGTAAAAATTCTCATGCGATTTTCTCGAAATTGCACGACTAGTACACCTTCCCAATTGCACATGATGCTGTTTTAACCACCCCCTAAAGGCGGACAGTGCTCATGTAAAGCTGTGATCCCAACCTCGTGGCCTCCCTTTGTTAGACAGTCGGTATTTTCCGCAGTCCGGTCCAACATCTCAACAGCAAACTCGTGGCAAAGCTCGTCCCAACGTTAGCACAATTTCAACTCTGTAATCATGAAGGCGAAGTAGACTATGCAATAAATTGCGAACGGTTGAGTGAGGGGCGATTAGGTTCCGTGATGCTGGGAGAACTGATTTTCATGGCCTATTGTGGAAGGTCTCTCCGATTTTCTTTACCATGTCGTACAGTGCTAAGTCTCCTGACTAACCTGACTGTTTATGACACTGTGATTCATTGTGTGATTTCATATCCTCATACCAAACTACACACTGGGCTCTCTCTTGATGTGTCGTCACTTCTGGTAATCATTTGCCACTTGAAATAAAGGAACAGAATTTCTCAGAAAAATCTAAGTAAACTGTTAAGCTGCTTTACATCATACCGCAGACTGTAAGTAATTGTGTGTCACTATTTCTTCCTTATAATTGGAAACCATGAAATTTTCATGTCGACATTCTGTTTCGCATGTAGTTCATAAAAGTCTCTACTTGAAAGTGTCGATAATGACTTTTTGTCTTAAACTTTTATGTCGCTCCCCCCCCCCCTTTTCCATTCCCCCTACCCCTCCCCCCCCAAAAAAAAAATGAGTGTCCAAGTTTCTTGTCAATGCATCCGCACTCGTCAAAATAAAAACGAGCTACGATGATAAAGAGCATGTACATGCTTTGATTAAATTTTAGAAACTGTACCTCGTTCTACGATCCAGCAATCTCTCTTAAAGGCAGTAAATCGATATAGTTTTCGCACAACGCAGCCACAAGTCGTCATTTCTGTCCGAATACCAGGCAACGACTGACTTTACTATGGTACAATTTTAATCTCCACACTTGGAAAATGATAGATACCTATGAAGACTGCTTCATCGTATTCTATATCCATTCCGCAATTGTCCTCGTTTTTATGTCTCTCAGCAACGGATCCATTTTTATAGCCTCTATCGCCTTAAATTAATATTTTAGTGGAAATAAAGGCAGCCAATACAACTGCAGCGTATCACATACCGCTGGCGAGCTGTTCCTCCCCCGGGATAATTTATTACCCTATCGCTCTCCATGTGTGTCAGAATATTTTGAGGAACACGGTAGGAGCGCCACAATGTTTTATTGCCTAACCGGTTACTGGAAACCAATCGTCATCGCAGTCCCAGCCCGCTATCGTGCGAAACATATTACTCTTGGGTCGAGATTCGACTGTTATTAGTATATAAAATTTGGTTGACAGAACATCCGCAGCTGAGCATGTGGAGTCAGATAACATCATGCAACAAAATTTTACTTTTTCCTGTGACTGGCATGAAAACAGCTACTCTTTTAAGGTTTTTTTGTGTGCTGATAACGGAAATGCTAGTGAAAATGCTCTCGTTTTGAAGTGGTGATGTTGTTGTGGTCTTCAGTCCTGAAGCTGGTTTGATGCAGCTCTCCATGCTACTCTATCCTGTGCAAGCTTCTTCATCTCCCAGTACCTACTGCAGCCTACATCTTTCTGGATCTGCTTAGTGTATTCATCTCTTGGTCTCCCTCTAAGAGTTTTACCCTCCACGCTGCCCTCCAGTACTACATTGCTGATCCCTTGATCCCTCAAAACGTGTCCTACCAACCGATCCCTTCTTCTAGTCAAGTTGTGCCACAAACTGCTCTTCTCCCCAGTTCTATACAATACCTCCTCATTAGTTATGTGATCTACCCATCTAATCTTCATCATTCTTCTGTAGCACCACATTTCGAAAGCTTCTATTCCGTTCTTGTGTAAACTATTTATCGTCCATGTTTCACTTCCATACATGGCTACACTCGATGCAAATACTTTCAGAAACGACTTCCTGACTCTTAAATCTATACTCGATGTTAACAAATTTCTCTTCTTCAGAAACTCTTTCCTTGCAATTGCCAGTCCACAAACCTTGACGTATTACCTATATCAGATGATATATTTATCATGTTGTTATCCCTCTGTCACTGAAAGCGTAACAGCTTTGCCTGCCGTTTGTAGTTGTCTGGTCGTGACCTCCAGATTAGTGTCCAGCTGTAATCGGCTAACATTGATACACTCTACGTTTCCTGGTATCTCATTTCCATGTCTGATATCTGCTGACGGAAGCTTTCTCCGTGCTCGTCGTTTGCAGCACCACAGCTGTCAGGAAATAAATACAAGTTAAAAACTAGGAAATGTAACTTTAAGGACATGTTGCACCCCAGTCTACTGTAGAATTGCAGAACACTTGCCACAAGATGCTTATAGTTTTCTACCCTCTTACTGTGTAGAATGTTTGTTGACACTTGAAAAAAGGCACCCCAAGCTAATATTTCATCACCTGTCATTATGGTGTTGAAATGCTCATCTTTGTACAGTTGGCGTTCCTGGTCACCCACGAATATTTCCTCTTATATTCTCGCCTCAGTAAGATATGGAAATTATTCGTGCTTATACTGGTAGAGAAATGCTTCCTCAGGTTGACCGTAATGTTAAAGAGGTTTTTCATTAGACCAGTTTTACAGAATTATGTTCCTCGTTTCGAGAAGTGCTTTGTGCATAACATTGTGATATCCTGGTTCAATTTATCAAGGCTTTGGCCAGTCCTTCTTCAATAATGAGGAGCTTTGGCGCTGTTATCCCCGAGGCATAGGAAGCAATTAAATTTAGTGTAGCCCTATTGTAGCCAAAATGACATGCCCCTCACTTTCAGATGCCCGGAAATCTCAAATTTCAACTTAACATAGTTTAATTGCAAAGACAATTGTTTCTTGCTATCGTACGTTTCCCTCATGCAAACGAGAGCATCCAGCTGGTATCGATGGTAACGCATTGGCCTTATGCGCTAACACGCACCTGAGACTTACTTTCGAGGAGTCGATGACCAACTTCCACTGATCATTCTATACTCAGTGCCCAATCCGCCAGTGGTCCCTCTATAGAACTACAAACTACCAAGATCTCTTCACTTTCGAACAATGGAAAGAATAGCATAATGTCATTACGGAATACCTTCACAAGTACTTGTAGTCTTGACACCAACTGGTCAGCTTTACCTTCAGGCAATTCCAAATCTCACACTTCGTCATTAAGTTCACACTGTGTCATTTTGTGAATCATTGTACACTCATAGTTACACGCAAAAACACGAACTTCAGCAACTTGGTTTTGAAGGTGCAAATTTCAATACCGCAAAGGAACAGGCAGTCCTTCTCTAGGCGGACTGGTCGCATGGTCGACGGTACGCTAGGTTATGTCAAGGAAAACTTCTTCTTCTTGGAAATATCGTGTGTTCGTGGAATTATCCATTTTTGGGAAGCTCATCAGTCTACTGCCTGGCTGGATGCGGCCCACCACGAATTCCTGTCCTGCGTCAACCCATTTTCATCTCACAGTAGCACGTGCAACCTAGGTCATCAATTGTTTGCAGGATGTATTGCAATCGTTGCCTTCCACTACAGGAAGTCATTACCTGATACCTTAACAGATCATCCTGTTCCTTCTCCTTGGCCGGCCGCGCTAGTCTCGCGGTTCTAGGCGCGCAGTCCGGACCCGCGCGACTGCTACGGTCGCAGGTTCGAATCCTGCCTCGGGCATGGATGTGTGTGATGTCCTTAGGTTAGTTAGGGTTAAGTAGTTCTACGTTCTAGGGGACTGATGACCACAGCAGTTGAGTCCCATAGTGCTCAGAGGCATTTGAACCATTTGAACCTTCTCCTTGTCAGTGTTTTCCTCATATTCCCTTCCTCTTTGACTCTGTGCAGAGTCTCCTTATTCCTCAGATTATCAGTCCACATAATTTTCAAAATTCGTCTATAGCACCACATCTCAGATGTTTCGATTCTCCTCTGCTCCTGTTTTCCCCTTAGCCCATGTTTCACTAGTCCAAACGTATATTATCAGAAACTTCTTCCTCCAGTTAAGGCCTATGACTCATATTGTAGATTTCTCTTATCCAGGAATGCCCTTTTTGTCAGTGTTAGTCCGTTTTTGATGTCCTCCCTACCCTGTCTGCACTTTCTTATTTCCCTGTCTAGCTATCAGAATTTCTTAACTTCTTCTACTTCGTTACAATGAACCCTAATGTTAAGTTTCTCACTGTTGCCGTTTCTGCTACGTCTCACTACATTGCCTTTCTTCGATTTACTGTCATTCCATATTCTGTACTCATTAGACTCTTTATTCTATTCAGCAGCTTATGTCATTATCCTTCGTTGGCCGCTGTGGCCGAGCGGATCTAGGCGCCTCCGTCTGGAACCGCGCTACTGCTACGGTCGCAGGTTCGAATCCTGCGTGGGGCATGGATATGTGTGATGGCCTTAGGTTAGTTAGGTTTAAGTAGTTCTAAGTCTAGGGGACCGATGACCTTAGATGTTAAGTCCCATAGTGTTTAGAGCCATTTCCAAACATTCTTCACTTTCACTCAGGATAGTAATGTCATCAGCGAATCGCACCACTGATCTCCTTTCACCCATTCCGCTCCTTAACGGTCTTTTATTTTCATCATTGATTCTTGGATGTACAGATTGAACAGTAAGGGCAAAAGACTACTCCGTTTCTTATACCATTTTTAATCCGAACTTTTGGTTCTTTTTCATCCACTCTTATTATTCCCTCTTGGCTCTTGGTACATATTGTATGTTACGCTTGTATTACCGTCTCTCCCCGTGGATTACCCATATTTTTCTCTGAATTTCGATCATCTTACACCATTTGTTGTCGAACGCTTTTTAGAGATCGGCAGATCCTATGAACGTGTCTAGATTTTTCTTTAGCATTGCTTCCATTGTCAATCGCAACCTCAGAGTTGCCTCTATGGTGCCTTTACCTTTCCTAAAGCCAAAGTGATCGTCATATAACATATCCTCAGTTATCTTTTCCATTTCGTATATTATTCCTGTCAGCAACTTGGGTGCAGGAGCTGTTACGCTGATTGTCAGCTCTTGCAATCCTCGGAATTGTGTGGATGATATTTTTCCGTATGTTACATGTTATGCCACCAGAATCCTACATTCCTGACACCAACGTGAATAGTCGTTTTATTGCCGATTCCCCCAATTATTTAAAAATTATGACGGTATCTTAATTATCCCTTCGGCCTTATTTGTTCTTAAGTGCTGCAAAGGTCATTTAAATTCGGATTCTAATGCTGAAAACATCTACCTACTCTTCATCAATACTAATTTGTGATCTGAGTTTATATTTGCTCCTGGTTACGCCTTACAATCACGTATCTGATTTCGGAATCTCTGTCTGACAATGACGTAATCTAAGTGAAATCTTCCCGTATCAGCCGACCTTTTTCAAGAATACCTCCTCTTGTGATCGTGAACAGGGTATTCGCTATTACTAGCTGAAACTTGTTACAGAACTCAATTAGTCTTTCGCCTCTTTCATTCCTTGTCCCAAGCCCATATTCTCCTGTAACCTTTTCTTCCACTCCTTGCCCTACAACTGCATTCCAGTCGCCCATGATTATTAGATTTTCATCTCCCTCTATGTACTATATCACCCTTTCAGTATTCTCGTATACCTTACCTCTTCATCTTCAGCTTGCCACCTCGGTATGTTCAGCTAAACTATCACTGTCAGTGTTGGTTTGCTGTCGATTCTGGTGGTAACAATCCTATCGCTAAATTGTCGACAGTAACACGCTCTCTGCAATACCCTCCTACTCATAAATAAACCTACTCCCGTTATATCATTTTCTGTTGCTTGTGATATTTCTACTCATCTGACGAAAAGTCCTTGTCTTCTTTCCATTCCACCTCACTGACCCCTGCTATATCTACATCTAGCGTTTGCGTTTCCTTTTCAGATTTTCTAACTTCCCTATCAGGTTCAAGCTTCTGACATTCCACGCCCCGACTTGTAGATTCTTATCCTCCAGTCAGGTATTCTGTCTTTTTCTCACAGTCACCTCCCTCTTGGCGGTGCCCTCCCAGAGATCCGAATAGGGATTATTCCGGAATCACTGAGGGAGGTGGCGCAGTGGTTAGCACACTGGACTCGTATTCGGGAGGACGACGGTTCAATCTGATTTAGGTTTTCTGTGATTTCCCTAAATCGCTTCAGGCCAATGCCGGGATGATTCCTTTGCAAGGGCGCGGCCGATTTCCTTCCCCTTCCTTCCCTCTCCCGAGCTTGCGCTCCGTCTCTAATGACCTCGTTGTCGACGGGACGTTAAACATCAATCTCCTCCTCCTGTATTCCGGAATCTATTTCCAATGGAGAGATTACGATGACACTTTTTCAGCAACAGGCCATTTATCCTATGGATACACCTTACGTGCCTTTAATGCAGTGGGGTCCATTGCCTTCTGCATCCTCAAGCTGTTGATCACTGTGTATTTGTCCGTCTTTAGGGACAGTTTGCCACGCCAATGACAATAAGTGCCCTGACCCTCTGTCCGCCCTCCGATCTCTTTGACAAGGCCGTTGGCAGAATGAAGGTGACTTCTTATGCCGGAAGTCTTCGGCCAACAATGCTGATTACTAATCACAATGTAGGCGGTGAGGGTTTGTAACTCGGGACTGAGGACTTTTCGATCATATTTTGTTATGTCTGACTAAAGTAGTGGTTGGGATAAGCGAAACCCCTGGTCTTTCATCGAGAGTTTGTTATAGAAATTCAGTCTGTGTTATCGTGTTACTGTAATATTTGTCTTAATCCTCAATATGCATCAACATTGCGAGTTAACAGAACGTGCCCAAGTTATTCCTGAGGTCATTTATAAAAAGCAGTACCTTACCAAGCCGAAACTCCATCATTATTTCGCATAAAAAAATTAACCTTTGAAATTTCTGTTCCCTTTTTACATGTTCAGACAGTAACGACAGATGTCTGTTCCATATTATACACTTATCTGTTAAATTCCCAAAATTATTTTTATTAGTTCAGTATTACTAAGTCTATTTATAGAAACATATATTTTTCACAGTTAAGACCTGAAAGATCCTTATGAGAAATTTTATCACGCGACCAGTAATTTATATGTTGTGTTTTTCATTTTTAACCCATGTGTATGTTAGAGTACTTAGTACGAGCTGAAAGTAACGTTCAGGCGATGGCTGGTCTAAGCTCAGGTAGGTCACTTCTTGTCAACACCTGATTGTTAACCACACGTATTTCTTTTGAACTCCTTGAATGTTGATATCATACCGTTAATGCCTTCGTTGCTCACGCATGAACTGAGCATTTTATTAACTCATCTATTGAACGACAGAAAACTGTTGTGAGACTTAATCCGTGGCTGTTGGTATCCAAAGTTCACAGTACTTTGGCGATTGGTCATGTCGCAGGATGACTGAAGAAAATGATGATGACGCTGTATGCCCAATGTACACCCCAGCAAATAATAGTAGTGTCCATGATTGTAGGTCACACATGTAGTGCGAACTGTTGTTGTCTGTCGAATGAGCCTTTACGAAAATGTCAATATCTGATAGGTTTCCATAGGTAGGTTCATTCGGCAGGACCCTAAGACGGATCAAGATTGCAGTCATCGACCACATGTGACGTTAGTTGTATTACGCGCGCTTACTGGAAAGTAATGCCATCGAACTTGTTATGTGAAAACCCCACAAGCTTTTAAAATAAAACAGACATTATTCACTTCAGCGTCTTTGTTGCGTAAGATTTCGTACACAATGGTAAGGTTAGGTGGGTTGCAGCGTGATGCGGAGACTTTCGACGTAGGAGGGCTCGACAGGAGCAGAAATAACAAGCGCACAAGTTAACACAAGAAACAGAAGATTTATTTTATTTGTATCTTTTTCAAGATGCAGAACGGCAGACAGTCAATCTCCCAATGTCAATCAACAAGGATGAGTCTCCCTGAGGTTATCACAAACGGTAGTGCGTAGCGAAGACGCTGCCAGTGGAAAAGCGTAGATTGATTGCTGCTGTCTGTCCTACATAAGAGCTGCTGAGAACGCTTGTAATACAAAGCTTCTGTAGGCATGGATCAGCGGGTATTATCCATTCAGCAGGTTGTGCATCGACGTCTGACAAAAAACAGACGATTCAACTGCCATCCTAAAGACGCCAGATGGGTGATATTAATATGTGATACCACAGTGTTTATACATTTATTTCTCAGCATATTTGCCCACTTGACGAACACATTTCTCCCACATTTGTCGTTAAGATAATGTAGGTTAAGTAGTGTAAGTTTAGGGACTGATGACCTTAGCAGTTAAGTTCCATAAGATTTTTTTTTAAAGAAAAAGATAACGTCATGTAGATGATTTGACTTTGATGACGGAGCCAGAGCTTCATTTCTACGTGCACAACTCATTCACTGTGAAACTGAAATCCTTCATTGCGATTTTTAAGTTTTGGAAACAGATGAAAATCGAATAGAGCAAAATCGGGACTTTATGGTGGATGTTCGATGACAGTGAACCTAAGGCATCGACTTATTGCTGATGTCGCAGTGTTCGTATGTAGTCTGGCATTTTCATGCTGCAGGAGAGAAGGTGGTCCATGTGTGGAGGCAGTCTTCGAATTGGCAACTCGACTACATCACGGCGTTTCTCATGCACCGACATACTAGTTAGGTTACGTATGGCCTTGTTACACACCGCCGTGTAACCCGCTACAGTTAAGAGCCCTAATACGGAAGAGAGCTGTAAGCATGTAGACATTAAGAAGAAAGATGTAGAATGTTAACAACGTTTATTTTATTTAAAAAGCGACAAGATTTTTCACATAAAAATTCGGAGGCATTAATTTTCAACATGTCCTCGAAGGATGGTAATACGTGACGGGATTGGAGAATACATTTGCGACTGTAGCCTGTTCCGATCACGACATTGACTAAAGAAACAACCCTCCCCCCCCCCCCCCCTCCTACCATCGTCACTCCCTTAATGTCGACGTGGAGCCGCGCTCTCTCTTCAGACATCATCTCCGTCGTCACCATCATCCACATCGGCGAGTTGTGGTACCGGAGGAGGGAACTTGGGTGCCGATGGAAGTGGAGCCAGTATCACCCACCCTCCAGCATACCAATACGGCAGCAAATGCGTGAGGCCCAATCTCAGCCCGATAATCAGAGGATAGGCAAGACATCTTGTTACCTTAACAAAAGGCGGGAAAAGCGTCTCATCCTACCAGTCCTGGCGTGGAGATGTTCAGAGGTCTTCTGACTAAACTACTCGTACAAGTGTATCTTTTTTTCTATCCACATCTATCTCTATCTATCTAAGAGTGTATTTCTCACTCTCTCTCTCACTTTCTCTCTCTCTCTCTTCTTATCTTTCGCGCTGTGAGTGACAGTTATTATCGGTTTTACTTCCTGATTAAGTCGTGGGAGGAGATGTGTTTCCCCCCAGAAGAGGTAATCGATATGAATGCCACTGAAGACATTTGCGAGCAGCAGCACTCGGTCCCTACGTCTGGCTGCTACATGAAGCAAACGAAACGTTGCTATTATGGTGAGGCAAATAAGATAAACAACTCCGAATACTTTATGTACAGGACATTAAATATATAGATGTGCAGTTTTCGCTAAGTTATTGCGGACAAAATGGCGATTTTTTTGACGCATGCAAGTGGCGTTTAATGTGCGTAAAAGCGTAATTATAACAACAAATTCTTTTGTAGAACATTATATAGTTTTATTTCTCTGCGCCATTGCAAATAGCTTTCGAAAATGACATCCGCTACATTAAATATACGTAATTTTCACAATCACTTACAAGATAATAGGGCCACAAACCACTGCTTTGCCTTCATCAGAATTCTCAAAGACGTTTGTAGTACTGTAACCTGTGTAAGCTTCACATTAGTCTTAAACGTTTCATCCTGAATCCCATAAACAACTGCTCTACAGCGATAAAAAACATGATAGCGAAGCTAAATGCACATTCACAATGTACACAAGAGTCAAAAGGTGCATATAGTTTTCGTCTGTGGTCAATGTCAGAAAACTGTAGCAGTGGTGCTCTTGTATGCTGATATGTATGTTGATCATAGCTTGATCTTACAATCTGTCCTCTAAAACTGTAAAATGTTCAAGACGTTTGAGGTGTAAGGAGTAACATATGCCAACGCAAAAGAACAGCAACTGACGAGAGGAAAGCAATTAACATTGTATCACAAACCGAACTGTCACTACGAAGCAGCTTGAATAGCAGAGAGTTGCCACAGGGGCATCCCGCGAATACTATATTCCATCGGGTTTCATTCTTCCCACATACTTTTTATCCCTTACCAACTTCTTGACTTCAAGACTTCATGACTTTCAAAACTGGTTACAGTTCTCCGAATGTGGTCTACGAAAACTACAAAGTGACGCTGAGGTTCTGCGCATGATTCTGTTTGCCGATTAAGTATAATTTACAAAGCATGGGTAAATAAATCTTCGCCGTAAGCTCTACTGGCCAGAGTAAAATTGTAGCGTAATTTTAAGTGACACTTAAAATCTACCCCGTGGGCAAAGAAAGGTCAATGGATTCACAACTGTATTCTGCTAAGTATTTCCTTTTATAATTAGTTGGTAGGAAACCAGGGAGCTCATTTTATTGTAATCAGGTACAGGATTTTACTCACAACAAACCTTCTAGAATTCTGTTAAACGCCTATGTTATAACGTTAATATCAAATGAAGACATCGATCTTGTGTTATAGTATAGTTAATTTGTCTATCTTTCGCCTAAGGCAGCTATCGTAAATGGCTTACAGCATAGTCATGTCATTCGAACATTCAACTGCTGTTCTCAGATACTAAATTCTCTGACTCCAAATGATAAACCGTAGTCAACAAACCATTAAATACAATTTCTGATTGGTAGGCACGAGGACTAACTGCGCGCTACCTTACTGAAGTGGACCTGCACTGCTTTGTCGATCCAGACAGAGAGCAACATTTAGCTCGCGCCCAGTAGGAGTTCATTGCGAACAGTATTACAAACACCTTAACACCGTCTCTCGTGGTGTACCTTATCAAGGAATCACCTGGAGCAGAACCGGATTCAACTGCGTCGGGTTGTCTTTACTAACGAGTGCAGGATTCGACTTGTGATGTTTCTCGTAGAAGACTGTTGTAGCAACCAGGTATCAGTGCTGGTATCTGGCATGCAGTCACACATATTCATCAAGGAGATAGGTCAGTATTTGGTCTTTTATCATCCAAGGATGTCGTACACCACAAATCTACATCACGGGTACTTCGACAAATGAGTAGTATCGGGGCAGGACGCTCCAGACAACTGTTCAGTCTTAAGGTCTACACTTCGGAGATGCCTTCGAGTTTCAACACGGTAATGCAAGACACAGCTGCACCCACCTTGTGATGAACTTGGGGTAAGGATTCAACCGAATAAAATGCTTGCTTGTAAACTGATATGAACCCATCTGAGTTTATTAGGCACCAGATGAAACCTGTAGTGTATCTAGGCAGAAGTGCTGTTGACACACACTAAATAACATGAAGACGACCATGTATTGTATAATAGGAAAGCTTGGTGGTCGTGTGGGGGAGCGACAGTGCTGGAGGCAGCCCTAAAGTACCATCACTTGTTATGAAGCCATAGTAGGTATCAGTACAGAGATTGTAATGCGCCATGCTCATATGTGTGAGTAATTCAATTTTAAAAACACAACATTTTGAGGAAGACATGATTCCATCATCGGAAAGTACATATCATTATTTGAGTTATTAACATTCTAATATTCATGTAATGGAAATCTATTTCAATTACTCATGTACTGTTACCTACACAAAATTATTAATCCGGTAGGCACAATCATAAGTAAGCAAGTAGCAAATATGCGTTGTCACACATATAAGACTTCATTACACAGATCGTGTAGTGCTGTTCGTAGTTACTGGTGACGCTTCTCACTCTCACGGAGATCTGTTTACTGGCTACCGAAATTCAGTTTCCAATCACTTACTAAATATTACAATTCTTATCCAGAGATGAAAGACTCAACTCGTTAAACTAACAGGCCGAATTGTTCACTGGGCATTTTGGGGCCACTTCAGCGGTTTTCTTGTGTGAAGCAGCCTCCAACCTACTGTTTATAAGTAAATTTTCTGCTTCCAATTTGTAAATTATAAAATGCGTGAAGAGCATATTTTGGAGTGTTCCTCAAGTGTTGGTTTCGACCATTATATTGACTCCTATGATTTGTGTTTGAAGGTTGATCAACCAACGAATGTCATATTCAGTTAAATCCCAATCGATACATGATAACATAGGAGTAAGATTGTTTTTAGGTGTCGTTATGACATAAAGATGTAGCCGTTGATAAGCTTTGAGGCGTCATTGGTATCTTTGGTGCCACCGATATATAGTAACAATATATTATGACCTTTGTAAGGAATTTAAAGCTCAGTTTCGTTAGTCAGTAAATAGAATTTTTCGAGAGTGTTAAGCGCCACAAATATTTAAGAACGTTTTGCCACGTTATGTATAATGCATAGTCTTGCGTGCATATGTACTGCTGGCTTAGTTTTGACTGCGACTAATGAAATAATACTTTTAAGGTATGTAACAATACATCGACAGTATTCACTTGACAGGTTACACTTACATGAGCGTTAGTGACAGTATATGCTTGAGAGATTACACTTACGTGAGCGTTAGTATGTGAAACAATGAAAAATGAAAAATACTGACTTTTGTTTCCCACGTTTTATAGAACTTGATAATAGAGTCACGTCTTTCCTAAAATGTTGTGTTTTTAAATGAAATGAGTCTTACATATGGACAACTGTTGCGTCGCAATTCCTCTGCCGACATAAAGGTGTCGGTGGAGGAAAGCTTTTACCCTGAATTTAATAAGAATTTGTCTGCAAGTCATTCCAGGACACAGGTGTAAATGAGGGCAAGTTAATCTTTTCTTTGGCAATGTTGCTTTCACGCAACATGGACGTTGCACACTTTTTTCTGGAACATGTTTAAATTTTATTCCCTGCTCGGACAATAACGCTTGCGAGCAACATTTAAGTCCTCATAAACAGCCCTATTTTATTGCCTCTGATGAAAAGTGTGTATCTCCAGCGCACAACGGGGGAGGTTATGTACACACACTTTCTTTAGATTTTGTAGTTCTGCTTCTTTCGTGCAGTGAATATTGCTTATAAACGGTGAGAGCACGACTTTAGGAGGTATAATACAAATGTACACTCCTGGAAATAGAAAAAAGAACACATTGACACCGGTGTGTCAGACCCACCATACTTGCTCCGGACACTGCGAGAGGGCTTTACAAGCAATGATCACACGCACGGCACAGCGGACACTCCAGGAACCGCGGTGTTGGCCGTCGAATGGCGCTAGCTGCGCAGTATTTGTGCACCGCCGCCGTCAGTGTCAGCCAGTTTGCCGTGACATACGGAGCTCCATCACAGTCTTTAACACTGGTAGCATGCCGGGACAGCGTGGACGTGAACCGTATGTGCAGCTGACGGACTTTGAGCGAGGTCGTATAGTGGGCATGCGGGAGCCGGGTGGACGTACCGCCGAATTGCTCAACACGTGGGGCGTGAGGTCTCCACAGTACATCGATGTTGTCGCCAGTGGTAGGCGGAAGGTGCACGTGCCCGTCGACATGGGACCGGACCGCAGCGACGCACCGATGCACGCCAAGACCGTAGGATCCTACGCAGTGCCGTAGGGGACCGCAGCGCCAATTCCCAGCAAATTAGGGACACTGTTGCTCCTGGGGAATCGGCGAGGACCTTTCGCAACCGTCTCCATGAAGCTGGGCTATGGTCCCGCACACCGTTAGGCCGTCTTCCGCTCACGCCCCAACATCGTGCAGCCCGCCTCCAGTGGTGTCGCGACAGGCGAGAATGGAGGGACGAATGGAGACGTGTCGTCTTCAGCGATGAGAGTCGCTTCTGCCTTGGTGCCAATGATGTTTGTATGCGTGTTTGGCGCCGTGCAGGTGAGCGCCACAATCAGGACTGCATACGACCGAGGCACACCGGGCCGACACCCGGCATCATGGTGTGGGGAGCGATCTCCTACACTGGCCGTACACCTCTGGTGATCGTCGAGGGGACACTGAATAGTGCACGGTACATCCAAACCGTCATCGAACCCATCGTTCTACCATTCCTAGACCGGCAAGGGAACTTGCTGTTCCAACAGGACAATGCACGGCCGCATGTATCCCGTGCCACCCAACGTGCTCTAGAAGGTGTAAGTCAACTACCCTCGCCAGCAAGATCTCCGGATCTGTCCCCCATTGAGCATGTTTGGGACTGGATGAAGCGTCATCTCACGCGGTCTGCACGTCCAGCACGAGCGCTGGTCCAACTGAGGTGCCAGGTGGAAATGGCATGGCAAGCCGTTCCACAGGACTACATCCAGCATCTCTACGATCGTCTCCATGGGAGAATAGCAGCCTGCATAGCTGCGAAAGGTGGATATACACTGTACTAGTGCCGACATTGTGCATGCTCTGTTGGCTGTGTCTATGTGCCTGTGGTTCTGTCAGTGTGATCATGCTTTGTATCTGACCCCAGGAATGTGACAATAAAGTTTCCCCTTCCTGGGACAATGAATTCACGGTGTTCTTATTTCAATTTCCAGGAGTCTATTAGCGAATGCAAACGCTGCAAATGGGCTAATCTTTTCTAGGAAAAGGAAGCCGGACTTTGGTACTGCATGGCAAGGAAGATCAAAAGAAGAAGGGAACTGTAGCTGCCCGCTTTAAACACAGTTTTCACGTGTACGTGTTTGCGTGTGAATGGTGTACGTCACGAAAGCTTTCCGCACTGGCCAGACTACGGGTTGAAGAGGAAAAGGCGGGCTCGCCTATCAGGGATAACGGACTAAAAATGGAGGAAAATATGGAACTGCTCTGTGTTTCCTACCAGAAGGGTACCGTTTATGAAATTTCACATGAAGCGGCACAGAAAGTAACCATCTTCTCAGTCACAGGAACAGTACTGTAGTACAGGGTGTCGGAAAAGTCTTTCCCTGATTACATAAATTGATAAGTCAGGCTAGAAGTAAGATACAAATATGAAACAGGTGTCTAATTGTTTAGAAACTATCAAAGTTTTTTTTCACACATCAGTAAACTTTCACATGGGGCACCCTTGGTAAAACGTAGCATATCTAGGCGATATTCAATTTCCGTCCACACATTAGCCAACATCACTGGAGGGATAGATTTAACGACTGTGGTTATCCGTTGCCGCAGGGTTTCAACATCTGGTACACGTGATCGGTAGACCTCGTCTTTGACATAACCCCATAAAAAGAAGTCGAAGGGGGTTATGTAAGAAGAGCGTGTAGGCCAAACAATGGTCCCATCACGACCAATCCATTGCCCAGGTAAGGTCATATCGAGTAGGCACGGACGTTCAAACTCCAATGAGGCGATGCACCGTCTTGCTGAAACAAGACATCGGGGTGATACTGAAGCAGCTGAGGAACAGCGTACAGTTGCAACATGTCCAGATACACTGCACATGTGACGGTAGCCTCAGCGAAGAAGAATGGCCTGATAATTCGATAGTGCAATAGCGCGCCCCAAACATTCACCTTTGGACTGCCTCTGGTGCACTCCATGACATCGTCAGTGGGTTGTGAACCCCAAATGTGCACATTATGGCGATTCACTACTCTATTGACAAAAAAGGTCGCTTCGTTAAAAGGCAATTCGTCTGAAATAATCATCATCATCCTCAATACGTGACAGCGTTTCGACCGCAAAGTCATATTGACGTGTACTGTCATTGGGCAACAATGGAAGTGGAAGTTTAATGATGTGTGAAAAAAACTTTGATAGTCTGTAACCAATTAGACATCACTTTTATATTTGTACCTTACTTCTAGCCTGAGTTATTAATTTATGTAATCAGGGATACACTTTTTGGACACCCTGTATTTTTATTGTAGTACCAGTATCCGGGCTTTTTTTCTGACAAAGATAGTGTATTTGAAAAAAAATACCGTAAAAATGTTCACATAACCACATACATCTGATGTAAGTAACTTAATACTGTTTCTGTACAATGTTTCAGTGTGCGTCAAAGGTTTAATGATTCACTTGCATTGAAGGCTCACGTCCCGCCCAATAACGCCTTTGGAGTTATTACACTGCGTCCTAAATTCAGTGTAGTGATCTCGTGTCTGCTTTTACTAATCGCCTCTAAGCAAATGGATATATAAAAGCTATTATGTAGCTATATCAGCTTTCAAATGATATCTTTAACGTCAATAATCGATACCCGTGACGCTGTTTGATCTCCTGCCCGCTTTAATCGCAGTCTACACGTGGAAGTGTTTGCGTGTTAATTTCCTCAACGCCAAGGCCAGTGGCGAGCGGCAGGCTGGGAGCACTTGCCGACAAAGCGCGCGCCGCCCGCCCACGCACTCACGCACACACACACACACACACACGCACGCACACACACACACACACACACACAATCACGCACGCACACACACGCGGCACACGGCGACGCGGATGCCGACGCGCCGCTACGCGCTGCCCTGCTCCACTGTGAGGCGGCGCCTATTGATTTGGCGCTGCGCCGCCAGGCCGCACGTGTGCTTATCAGGCACGGCCGACACTCCATCGGCGCACGCTGCGTTTCCGGCGACCCGTCACACTCCGCCCGTGCCACCGACCGACCGCCTCCCACCTCCCCTCCAACCCCTCAGCGCCCCACCCCTCAACCCTCTAAAACGAGCGAGGCGTTTGACCGCAGTTACCACCACTCCACTCGGCAGCAGTTCTCGGTTCGCTCGACATGGTCGCAGCTGCTCCGCCAGACTCTTTGACCAGCACCGTGTACCTGCTACTACTGGCGCCTACTGCTGGGATGGCGGTTATCGCTAAAACAAACGGTACTGGGCTACATCGTTTTTCTTGTCTTTTTCTTTTTTTTCAACACAGGTTTAATCGGACCATTAAAACCGATGAAAGTAATTAGTTTCTTATATCCTAACTCGTTTCCTATATCCGTGTCCTTTCCTCTGCGTAGTGTATTGCAGGCCGCCCGGTGATCCCAGTGGCCTACGGTGGACTGAAGGCCGAGCGGTGAAATCTCCAGTTGTCAGGGTGCTAGGAAATGACTGTGGACACGCCAGAAACGCCAAAGAAACATTATTAATTCATAACACCTTTATTCCTGCCGAGTACATTGTGGCTTGGTGATGTCAATGACCTTCCCGAGTCGTCGCTGACTCGTAGCGATGACACCAGCTCCGGGCCGCACAGTCTTGCTAGCACACCGCCGCGTGCTGTGGCCTAGCCAAGGAATGTCATTACTTCGTACTTCGGCCGCGCATGGCTGCTGACACCCGGCTCGGCTGCGGACAGCAAGCTGCTGCACGGAGGAGGCTCCAGGTTGGAGTGCCTTCGCTGTAGGCACGAGAGGCATTATCATAGTGCCGAGTGTACTCTATCCCACCTCGTCTTCTTCCCATCTCCTCCTGGTGGCTCGTCCGTGGTAGACGGGCAGAATCGGCTGAAGTCCCCCAGCAACGTTGGTTCACCCGGTTGTGATGGCGGATGCAAAGGGCCTACGACCTCGACGACTGATCACTAATGTGGTCGGCATTGACGGTGAGCGAGTCTGCCGCGATGTCTGCTAATCCTCGGTTGATGACTGACAGTCGTAGCAAAGAGGACCAGAGCTGGTACTGTCCCCTCACGTCTGCTGCTCGGCCGCCCTTTTTTTTTGTCATCAATCTACTGACTGGTTTGATGCGGCCCGCCACGAATTCGTTTCCTGTGCTAACCTCTTCATCTCAGAGTAGCACTTGCAACCTACGTCCTCAATTATTTGCTTGACGTATTCCAGTCTCTGTCTTCCTCTACAGTTTTTGCCCTCTACAGCTCCCTCTAGTACCATGGAAGTCATTCCCTCATATCTTAGCAGATGTCCTATCATCCGGTCCCTTCTCCTTATCAGTGTTTTCCACATATTCCTTTCCTCTCCGATTCTGCGTAGAACATCCTCATTCCTTACCTTATCAGTCCACCAATTTTCAACATTCGTCTATAGCACCACATCTCCAATGCTTCAATTCTCTTCTGTTCCGGTTTTCCCACAGTCCATGTTTCACTACCATAGAATGCTCTGCTCCAGACGTACATCCTCAGAAATTTCTTCCTCAAATTAAGGCCGGTATTTGATATTAGTAGACTTCTCTTGGCCAGAAATGCCTTTTTTGCCATAGCGAGTCTGCTTTTGATGTCCTCCTTGCTCCGTCCGTCATCGGTTATTTTACTGCCTAGGTAGCAGAATTCCTTACGTCATTGACTTCGTGACCATCAATCCTGATGTTAAGTTTCTCGCTGTTCTCATTTCTACTACTTCTGATTACCTTCGTCTTTTTCCGATTTACTCTCAAACCATACTGTGTACTCATTAGACTGTTCATTCGGTTCAGCAGATCATTTAATTCTTCTTCACTTTCATTCAGGATAGCAATGTCATCAGCGAATCGTATCATTGCTATCCTTTCACCTTGTATTTTAAATCCACTCCTGAACCTTTCTTTTATTTCCATCATTGCTTCCTCGATGTACAGATTGAAGAGTAGGGGCGAAAGGCTACAGCCTTGTCTTACACCCTTCTTAATACGAGCACTTCGTTCTTGATCGCCCACTCTTATTATTCCCTCTTGGTTGTTGTACATGTTGTATATGACCCGTCTCTGCCTATAGCTTACCCCTACTTTTTTCAGAATCTCGAACAGCTTGTCACATTTCATATTGTCGAACGCTTTTTCCAGGTCAACAAATCCTATGAACGTGTCTTGATTTTTCTGTAGCCTTGCTTCCATTATTAGCCGTAACATCTCTTTAATAAAGATTAACATGTCGATCACCGAGCTGAGCGCTACGCAGCGACCCAGTACACATCTAACTGCAAGTCTAACTGCGAGTGTGAGTGCCTCGTTGTTATCAAAGCTGGCGTATTTAAAGGAAGCACGGGCGATGTCCTGTCGTCATGCTCGTTTGTAATGAACGCATTCGTTCCACTTATACTGCTGATTCATCTGTCATACTCGCCCCTTAGGTGTTCTGGCAACAGAGTTACATGTTGTTACGGCAGACTTACGCGAAGTTGTGAAATGCAGTACAGCTGACGCTATATCTTTGTCTTACACTCCACAAAAGTCTCTTAACACAAACCGGCATGCTAAGCAGTTTTCTCTCGCCTGTTGTGTGTAACCTGGCCATTTCACCTGCGTGACGCCACATTCCGATACATGTGCAATCCTCCTACCTCTTGGTTAACCTGCTGCATCTAGCTCTCGGCATAGGCAATGAAACTTTGACAATATTCAACGTTTCCAACTCTTTACTATTCCGCGACACTACAGTATTAACTGTTCTGTGGAGAACCTCTTAATTTGTCTATCGGCCAAAACAACAAGTTTTTTTGTGGTGTTATCCTCCGCAGCATGCACAGAAGTAAATGTTTTGTAAACGAAGGTACAGAATCAAATGTCCAAAGTATTATGCTACTTTATATACACATTATACAAATTCTTAGATTCCTAAGTCGAATCTGTTGATGCAGTTCAGCCCTTCAGGTGATGCATGGTGGATGTCATTTATTGAATCCCGAAGGCTCGTTTCGGGAATTCACCAACAATGTGATTTATTGTTTGCAGGTCAGCTTCACAGTCACAATCTGGACTGTAGCCCAGCACCATTTGTGCCTTAGATATCCGCAGTTCCCTTTTCCTGTTCGGATGCAGTTGATGGTTCTCCACTGTTGTCTGGGGAGTGTGAAACCTGGAACTCGCATGGAGGGCTTTTGAACCAGATGACCGTTGAACACTGACGATTTTTCCCACTGACTTCTACATACTTCGTTCAGGTTAAAGTCGGAGGCTTCAAGATGTTGTGCAGTTCGCTAAAGTGGTTTTCTTGACTTCAGACGATGATGTTCTGCTATTAATATATCGCTGTGTGCGGCTAGCTGGGGGTTCTTCTGAATGTTTATTAGTAATGAAGAACGATAATGAAAAGTCCCCGCCGGCTGTACATTGACATCTAGCAAACAAACACACACACGCATGCACCCACACGTGCACGCAGGCAGCCACTGAATTACATTGCTTGCTCTTCATAAAATTACCGACTGTCTGCTATTCTGAGCAGATCCGCAATAGTGAAAGTTGACTTTTTTATATTTCCTGGATATGGGGAAAAACATACATCAGCCTTTGTGGAGGACTTCCTGTCGGCTGACCACAGCTGCGTCATGTGCCAAAGGCGGCAGTCTACTTATGAATGGATACAGCTCTCACGACGTTTCGTGTAGGGTAAAAGCAATGGAATCCACTTGTCCTTCACGTATCTGGTATTAAAATGCTGTCCGAAATCCATTGATAATGTCTCACAGAAAAACAAAGTAAGCAGTACTGGGATCTGAAGTCTTATCGTCCTCACGCAGTCAGACAGCTACGCTTATAGGCAAATGAGGTCGTGGTGTACAAATAAAACTGCAACATGCTTCATTCAATCCTGTAATGTAAGAACATACTCCGCAAAAAGAAGGAAGATTTCAGTCAGCAGAGATGGAAAACCATTCCGTTTGTGGAAGGATCGTAACAAAGATAGCCACAATCTTTTCAGTGGAACCATCATCGCATTTGCTTCGTCCAAATTTAGGAAATCCCGTTCACCCTATATATGGGCGGGGGCTATAGACTCCGTCTTCCGTGAAATGACACTGGGGTATTGATGGCGGTTACCGCAGAAACAGCCTGCTTTCAGTTATATTAGTCTATTTTAACGTCATTTTAACCGGGCTGTTAGTCTCCCAAAATAACTAGTATGTGAAATAATCGATTTTCGGTATTTCATGCCTGGTACTTTCTATAATAAACAAAAAAATTTAACAAAGATTTAAAAAATTCGACTGCCTTAGTTTTAAGACACACAGAATAAAAATATTACATTAAATATGCAAATAAAAGAGAACTTGGTCCTCACAGCTTTCCCTGCTCTTCTCGAAAAGTGATAAGTGATTGACTATTACAAAAAACCTTGTCATGATTCACCTACTGACCCCAATTTTTTCGTGCAAATTTGTCTCTTTTCAGAAGTTGCAAAGAGATAGAGGCATATTACAGAAACACAGGCGACAGATCAGGTCCTTTTTAGTTTATTATAAACTATCACTGAAGTGAGACCTGAGTTTCTCCTGGGGTATAAAATTTTCAAACAACTTACCGGTATTGAGACAGATAATATTTTCAGCGACCGCCGGTAATTCGGCGGGAGTACACCCCCCACCCCCCATTTTCAAGGCAATATGCAACGGACAGGCGATGTGCAGGCAAATTTAAAACATCGGTTCTTACAATGATGCAGGAAGGATATCACATTAGTGCCACAAAAGATGACCAAGGTCAGAGATATCGATAGTGAGACTACGAGCTAGCAGATGAAATAACATTGACTCTATCCCTCTGTTTATTGACTAGGGAGAGGGCAGAATTCCAAACAGAGTTTAAACAAAAACCTCCATGCTGTTTAAAAGGTTGCTCGCTAATTTAATCTCAACTGCCTCCTTGATAACACTGTCGCAATAGCTGGACGTGCATGCCAAAATCTCAGTGTTGTTATATAGCATGGGGTGACCAGTATCCAACAAATGTTCCGCAGTAATCGTGTATGCTCAATACATCGGCCCTCCACGGTCCTGATAGTCTGACCAATATATGCCACGCCACAGTTAGAAGGCGTTTGGTGGGATTTCTGTTGAATGACTCTGGTATTTTAGTAAGTTTCAATGAGTTCTTTCTCTTCACTCGTGTTCCTCTGATTAGTTGTGGTTAATTAAGGTTAGGTTTGATGCTGAATTAACTAATCTCTTTCGGCATGTGGTGATACCCACTTACTTTTTATTCAATGACTAGTATTACGAGCATACAGATGGAATAACAACGGGTAGTCCGTTGTCTCCTGTGATCCCAAATTTGTTTATGGAAGACTTCGAAGAACGTGCATTGGAGTCTGCGCCTTTGAAACCCACCTATTTCTTCAGATGTGTTGACGATACTTTTGTTGTTTGGTCTCATGGTAGGGAGAATTCGAATGCCTTTCTTGACGTTTTGGTTAGGAGGAAGGATGGTGGATCATTGGGACATGCAGTTTACAGGAAACGTACTCACACTGACTTGTATCTACAGGTTAATTGTTGTCACCATCCAGCTCAGCGTCAAGGAGTATTTCGAACCTTGGTACACAGGGCACATGTCGTTTCTGACGCTGAGACTTTGCCAGCTTAACTGTTCCATCATGAAGTTACTTTTCGTCAAAATGGTTATAGTTACAGATTGAACGTGCGTTGCGCTATCGACCAACTTAGCATCGGGTGTCTAATGATAATTCGGAGTCTACTGCCTTTTTGCCATACGAAGGAAGCACTTCCAACAAGATCGGTCGTATTTTACGGAAATACGATTTGAAATGTGTTTTCTGACTTCCATCTAAAATTAGCTTGCTTCTGAGTTCTGTTAAGGATGATCTTGGCTTGCTTAAGGCAGGTCTATGTCTCATTCCTTGTAGCTGTGGATAGTATATATTGGTCAAACTATCAGGACCGTGGAGGACCGATGTACTGAGTATAAACGGCACACATGATTACAGCAGCCAAGTAGATCCACTATTATCGATCATTGCTTGGATACTGGTCACCCCATGCTATATAACAACACCGAGATATTGGCATGCCTGTCCAGCTATTGTGACAGTGTTATTAAGGAGGCAGTTGAGACTAAATTAGAGAGCACGAACAACCTTGTAAACAGGGATGGAGGTTTTTGTTTAAATACTGTTTGGAATCCTGCCCTCTCCCTTGTCAAGAAACTGAGAGATAGAGTCAATGTTACCTCACCTGCTAGTTCATAGACTCACTATCGGTATCTCTTACGTCGGTCATCTTTGTGTTCAGCGTTTGTTATCTTTCCTGCATGAGTCTAAGAACCGAGGTTTCATATTTGTCTGTACATCGCCTATCCGTTGCAGTTTGCCTTGAAAATGGCGGGGTGTGCTCCAGCCGAATTATCGGCGGCCGCTGAAAATATTACCTGGCTGAAAACCCGTAAGTCGTTTGAGAAATATCAATGAAGTGTCACGATTTTGGTTTCTTTCCTGATGGTATGTGGGAAGTCGGTTGTGGTTCTTCCCGTTTTTAATCTTTTGAAACAAGTGGAGCATTATTCTTCTTTGACACGGCACATTGTAAAACAATTCCAGACCTGGAGTGGAGGCATTCCGATGCCACCTGATGTCCGATGACGCCGGTGAGAAACTGCCATATAGATTCAATGGGGCACGTCTTCCACACTGCATGTACCGTTTAGTAGGCCATGCCACCCGGTACATTAGGGTCCCAGGAATGCTCCACCAATTCTTATTCCATGTTTTTATTGCTCGTTTTTGTAGGCATTGTTATTAAAATAACATTGATCACTTTTCCCCATTTACTGTAACAACGCAATATTTCAAAGCAATGCAAATCTTACTGCTAAATCAACAGAGCAAGAATCAACTAGTTTTGCCCACTTTTTTTATTAAGGAAACTACAATTAACCACCAACAATCACACTCTTATAAACCAAAAAATAATGACATTCCCTTCCGTGGATCTAGCAAATAACCACTAGTTCCTATAACAGAGGTCCCTTCGACTCTATACCCGTACAACTGTTCCACGTCGAAGTCGGTCTTAGCAGCTGGTAGCCTAATACGATGCAGGCGAAGTATCACAATCGTTGAGGAAGAGAGGATGTTTGAGGTGGCACGCCGCTAGACCGGCCTATCTTCTACACACTCGGTGGGTCGAGAAATGCGTGCTGAATGACCGGGTGCCGGCTTATCTATTCCCGGGCGGAAGGATATTTCTGGGACTATTTGCACACACGTGATAGCCAGGAAATAGTTCGTTGATCGTAGCGTCCCCTTCATCAGCTGCTGGTTGATGCCCTCTGATGGACTTTGGCGGCAACTCCGTGTTTGTTACCAACTATGATATTTTTTTGTAAACACTCTTGCGTCGACCAGACTTTGCACCGTGTCGGCAACCCACATCGCTGGCCTGTCTGCGGTGTTGCCGCTAAAGTAGGCGTCAGTGGTGACTGCGGCACTTACGAATAAAATTACTCGTTTTTATTTTTCATTTATTTAAAGAAAGCTTATTAAAAAATGAAAAATTTTAGCACTTTTGCTATGATTAATTGATACTTCCGTTTTTACCTAGTTATTAGTAGAAAACAAAAACATCTGTTCTAACCGAGACCAAATAAATATCGAAAGTATCGGATATTCAGAACTAAAATACCGGTAATGATTTTGAATAGTCTGTTTTTCCCGTCCCTTCCATCCAGCGACAACAGTAGTGAACGCTATTACGCTATAAGCAACCAGAGGCCACTCCACTGACTGTTAGCCCAGTCTTACGTACACATTACCGTTTTCGATATTTTAGATATCTCATCCTCCTTGGCTGTGACTTTGTAACAACTTCTGACTGTTTCTTAATGATGGAGCGACACTACAATCTGGACATTTGATCCCTGGGCCACATGGACATACGTGTACCTATGTCCCATTGTATGCCTGTGTCAAACTGAATAAATTCAGTTAATGGTCTGCCGCATGAGGTTCCCCTCAGTTTCTTCGAACTGAATTCACTTACATCGGCATCGTTTCCTTGATATCCAAAGGCCCTAACAGCCTGCATGGGTGTCTCCTCTGCCTTGCGTTCGACATTACAGACCTATGTACCTTTTTTTATCCATTTTGACGTGCATGAAATTATTTCAAGCTGAATTATATTTTGATCTCGTTGTGTAAACATCCCTCTGGCAATTACATGTTTTCATTATCTCACCTGTGACGCCAAATGGCATTCCCATGACTTGTCAACAGACGACTGTTATCTCCAGTTAGAATAGTCGTATACTGAGTGTACGACCTTTAATGCACACATACTGGTATTACATTTTTAGATAATAAATGGTTACAGATGTGTCACCATTCTCTTAACATGTACCTTATTGCATACAGACTGCGTTGATTTTGCAATATATGAGTCTTTGCTCTCCTCCTAGTGATGCTATATTTCCATTTACAGCACCTTATTACTGTGTTTGGATTTAGGTCAAGTGTAGCAGTGAGTTGCTGTTTTAGGTGTTCGTTCATACACCACAGTTATTCGTCGCATGACGGCTTAATAGTAGGTTTGCATTGAACAATTCTTCTCATTTCATTCACTGCTTTACTAATCTGTACTCGCATATGCGGGACTTCCACATTATTAAGCTAGTCATTTTTACACAAAATTTATGTTGCAGGACGTTACCTATTTCTTCACTGGCGTCAAAATGTATGCTCTCAGGACTTTTAGAGTAAGATTCTCCAACACACTATACAGTCATCGTTGCATCAGAATTAGGAGTGTTCCTGGTTTTTGTGAGAATATCACTCATTTACACAAATCTGGACTCAGAAATGATTATTGATTTCCTTTAGTCTAGATGAATTATCAGACAGCGTTATTTTAAGGTTCTATTTATGATCTCTTGTCATATAACAAGACTTTTCTGATTGTTATTTGTTTCCATAGTGGACGATGTTACTGAGTAATTTTCTTGATAGTTTATTTATGTAGGGCATTTGGCAGAAAGGCTGCTCACTGCAGAGATTTGTTATAGAAGTCATTACAGATTAATAAATTACGAAGCTGATGCAATAAGCAATACGTGACTCTTTCATGAGTATTTATAAGGTTAGCTCAAGGAATAGAACTTTGACGGTAGTGTACGTTTTTGTAATTTTATGATTCACGGAAACAGCCAGCCAAGCTGTTGATTGTGATTGTTGTTGTTGTTGTCTTCAGTCCTGAGACTGGTTTGATGCAGCTCTCCATGCTACTCTATCCTGTGCAAGCTGCTTCATCTCCCAGTACCTACTGCAACCTACATCCTTCTGAATCTGCTTAGTGTACTCATCTCTCGGTCTCCCTCTACGACTTTTACCCACCACGCTGCCCTCCAATGCTAAATTTGTGATCCCTTGATGCCTCAAAACGTGTCCTACCAACCGATCCCTTCTTCTAGTCAAGTTGTGCCACAAACTTCTCTTCTCCCCAATCCTATTCAATACCTCCTCATTAGTTACGTGATCTATCCACCTTATCTTCAGTATTCTTCTGTAGCACCACATTTTGAAAGCTTCTATTCTCTTCTTGTCCAAACTAGTTATCGTCCATATTTCACTTCCATACATGGCTACACTCCAAACAAATACTTTCAGAAACGACTTCCTGATACATAGATCTATATTCGATGTTAACAAATTTCTCTTCTTCAGAAACGCTTTCCTTGCCATTGCCAGTCTACATTTTATATCCTCTCTACTTCGACCATCATCAGTTATTTTGCTCCCCAAATAGCAAAACTCCTTTACTACTTTAAGTGTCTCATTTCCTAATCTAATTCCCTCAGCATCACCCGATTTAATTTGACTACATTCCATTATCCTCGTTTTGCTTTTGTTAATGTTCATCTTATATCCTCCTTTCAAGACACTGTCCATTCCGTTCAACTGCTCTTCCAAGTCTTTTGCCGTCTCTGACAGAATTACAATGTCATCCGCGAACCTCAAAGTTTTTACTTCGTCTCCATGAATTTTAATACCTACTCCAAATTTTTCTTTTGTTTCCTTTACTGCTTGCTCAATATACAGATTGAATAACATCGGGGAGAGGCTACAACCCTGTCTCACTTATTTCCCAACCACTGCTTCCCTTTCATGCTCCTCGACTCTTATTACTGCCATCTGGTTTCTGTACAAATTATAAATAGCCTTTCGCTCCCTGTATTTTACCCCTGCCACCTCTAGAATTTGAAAAAGAGTATTCCAGTCAACATTGTCAAAAGCTTTCTCTAAGTCTACAAATGCTAGAAACGTAGGTTTGCCTTTTCTTAATCTTTCTTCTTAGATAAGTCGTAAGGTCAGTATTGCCTCACGTGTTCCAACATTTCGACGGAATCCAAACTGATCCTCCCCGAGGTCTGCATCTACCAGTTTTTCCATTCGTCTGTAAAGAATTCGCGTTAGTATTTTGCAGCCGTGGCTTATTAAACTGATAGTTCGGTAATTTTCACATCTGTCAGCACCTGCTTTCTTTGGGATTGGAATTATTATATTCTTCTTGAAGTCTGAGGGTATTTCGCCTGTCTCATACATGTTGCTCACCAGCTGGTAGAGTTTTGTCATGACTGGCTCTCCCAAGGCCGTCAGTAGTTCTAATGGAATGTTGTCTACTCCGGGGGCCTTGTTTCGACTCAGGTCTTTCAGTGCTCTGTCAAACTCTTCACGCAGTATCGTATCTCCCATTTCGTCTTCATCTACATCCTCTTCTATTTCCATAATATTGTCCTCAAGTATTTCGCCCTTGTATAAGCCTTCTATATACTCCTTCCACCTTTCTGCCTTCCCTTCTTTGCTTAGAACTGGGCTGCCATCTGAGCTCTTGATATTCATACACGTGGTTCTCTTCTCTCCAAAGGTCTCTTTAATTTTACTGTAGGCAGTATCTATCTTACCCCTAGTGAGATAAGCTTCTACATCCTTACATTTGTCCACTAGCCATCCCTGTTTAGCCATTTTGCACTTCCTGTCGATCTCATTTTTGAGACGTTTGTATTCCTTTTTGCCTGCTTCATTTACTGCATTTTTATATTTTCTCCTTTCATCAATTAAATTCAATATTTCTTCTGTTACCCAAGGATTTCTAGCAGCCCTCGTCTTTGTACCTACTTTATCCTCTGCTGCCTTCACTACTACATCCCTCAGAGCTACCCATTCTTCTTCTACTGTATTTCTTTCCCCTATTCCTGTCAATTGTTCCCTTATGCTCTCTCTGAAACTCTGTACAACCTCTAGTTCTTTCAGTTTATCCAGGTCCCATCTCCTTAATTTCTCACATTTTTGCAGTTTCTTCAGTTTTAATCTACAGGTCATAACCAATAGATTGTGGTCAGAGTCCACATCTGCCACTGGAAATGTCTTACAACTTAAAACCTGGTCCCTAAATCTCTGTCTTACCATTATATAATCTATCTGATACCTTTTAGTATCTCCAGGGTTCTTCCACGTATACAACCTTCTTTCATGATTCTTAAACCAAGTGTTAGCTATGATTGAGTTGTGCTCTGTGCAAAATTCTACTAGGCGGCTTCCTCTTTCATTTCTTAGCCCCAATCCATATTCATCTACTATGTTTCCTTCTCTCCCTTTTCCTACACTCGAATTCCAGTCACCCATTACTATTAAATTTTCGTCTCCCTTCACTATCTGAATAATTTCTTTTATTTCATTGTACATTTCTTCAATTTCTTCATCATCTGCAGAGCTAGTTTGCATATAAACTTGTACTACTGTAGTAGGTGTGGGCTTCGTATCTATCTTGGCCACAATAATGCGTTCACTATGCTGTTTGTAGTAGCTTACCCGCATTCCTATTTTCCTATTCATTATTAAACCTACTCCTGCATTACCCCTATTTGATTTTGTGTTTATAACCCTGTAGTCACCTGACCAGAAGTCTTTTTCCTCCTGCCACCGAACCTCACTAATTCCCACTATATCTAACTTTAACCTATCCATTTCCCTTTTTAAATTTTCTAACCTACCTGCCGATTAAGGGATCTGACATTCCACGCTCCGATCCGTAGAATGCCAGTTTTCTTTCTCCTGATAACGACATCCTCCTGAGTAGTCCCCGCCCGGAGATCCGAATGGGGGACTATTTTACCTCCGGAATATTTTACCCAAGAGGATGCCATCATCATTTAATCATACAGTAAAGCTGCACGTCCTCGGGAAAAATCACGGCTATAGTTTCCCCCTTGCTTTCAGCCGTTCGCAGTACCAGCACAGCAAGGCCGTGTTGGTTAATGTTGCAAGGCCAGATCAGTCAATCATCCAGACTGTTGCCCCTGCAACTACTGAAAAGGCTGCTGCCTCTCTTCAGGTACCACATGTTTGTCTGGCCTCTCAACAGATACCCCTCCGTTGTGGTTGCACCTACGGTACGGCCATCTGTATCGCTGAGGCACGCAAGCCTCCCCACCAACGGCAAGGTCCATGGTTCATGGGGGGGGGGGGGGGTGATTGTGATTAGAAATAAAAAAATTCTGATGAACAAACCCCGGTTTTCATTTAGACTCCTGGAAATTGAAATAAGAACACCGTGAATTCATTGTCCCAGGAAGGGGAAACTATATTGACACATTCCTGGGGTCAGGCACATAGACACAGACAACAGAGCTTGCACAATGTCGGCACTAGTACAGTGTATGTCCACCTTTCCCAGCAATCCAGGCTGCTATTCTCCCATGGAGACGATCGTGGAGATGCTGGATGTAGTCCTGTGGAACGGCTTGCCATGCCATTTCCACCTGGCGCCTCAGTTGGACCAGCGTTCGTGCTGGACGTGCAGACCGCCTGAGACGACGCTTCATCCAGTCCCAAACATGCTCAATGGGGGACAGATCCGGAGATTTTGCTGGCCAGGGTAGTTGACTTACACCTTCTAGAGCACGTTGGGTGGCACGGGATACATGCGGACGTGCATTGTCCTGTTGGTACAGCAAGTTCCCCTGCCGATCTAGGAATGGTAGAACGATGAATTCGATGACGTTTTGGATGTACCGTGCACTATTCAGTGTCACCTCGACGATCATCAGAGGTGTACGGCCAGTGTAGGAGATCGCTCCCCACAACATGATGCCCGGTGTTGGCCCTGTTTGCCCCGGTCGTATGCAGTCCTGATTGTGGCGCTCACCTCCACGGCGCCAAACACTCATACGACCATCATTGGCACCAAGGCACAAGCGACTCTCATCGCTGAAGACGACACGTCTCCATTCGTCCCTCCATTCACGCCTGTCACGACACCACTGGAGGTGGGCTGCACGATGTTGCGGCGTGAGCGGAAGACGGCCTAACGGTGTGCGGGACCGTAGCCCAGCTTCATGGAGACGGTTGCGAATGGTCCTCGCCGATACCCCAGGAGCAACAGTGTCCCTAATTTGCTGGGAATTGGCGGTGCGGTCCCCTACGTCACTGCGTAGGATCCTACGGTCTTGGCGTGCATCCGTGCGTCGCTGCGGTCCGGTCCCAGGTCGACGGGCACGTGCACCTTCCGCCGACCACTGGCGACAACATCGATGTACTGTGGAGACTTCACCCCCCACGTGTTGAGCAATTCGGCGGTACTTCCTCCCGGCCTCCCGCATGCCCACTATACGCCCTCGCTCAAAGTCCGTCAACTGCACATACGGTTCACGTCCACGCTGTCGCGACATGCTACCAGTGTTAAAGACTGTGATGGAGCTCCGTATGCCACGGCAAACTGGCTGACACTGACGGCGGCGGTGCAAAAATGCTGCGCAGCTAGCGCCATTCCACGGCCAACACCGCGATTCCTGGTGTGTCCGCTGTGCAGTGCGTGTGATCATTGCTTGTACAACCCTCTCGCAGTGTCCGGAGCAAGTATGGTGGGTTTGACACACCGGTGTCAATGTGTTCTTTTTTCCATTTCCAGGAGTGTATGTCAAGAGAGGTAATGAGATTTTCCGGCGTTGAAGTTAAAACGAGATTGAATATGTTTAATTTTCTGAAAAGTGGAGGCTACATTATGATTCTGTGTGGGTGCAGAGGACCTAATATAAATGAGAGTACCAGAGCCACCAGAGGATTAAGAAAAGGAGAACTTCGTATTTGGTGACAAGTTATGGTTAAGAAATAAAACGCGAAAATTATTGCAACAATTTTCTGTTTTTTCGGTATTTTGTTGAGTAAACATGATAACATCAGGTTTAAAGAGGATTTTATTACAAGCTGTTCCATAGTCACTAAATAGTTTTCAGCGATCCTGGAAAATATTTGTCGTATCGTAATTCCAGTCTTCGATCACTATGTTCATTTGTGACCAGATTATTAATTTCGGTCGATAATGATCATATTCACAGCTAGAAATGTATAAGCATACAGATGTAGCAGAATTTACAAATGAATTCCTAATTGTACAAGTGTAAAGCAAAAAACATTAAAAAACAACTGTATAGCGCAAACTTACTAGAGCACAACATGTTGCGTTACATATACCACGCCATTACATGTGACGATGCAATTAAATCCACAGTAAGGGGAATGGTAAGTTAATGACATGTTTGGCTAATAGCGCTTTTGTTCAAAAGATTTTTGACCTGAGATATGATCACTGAAATGGCATTGAGCAACTTCCTCGCTGATACACATTTGTATAATCCAATCCTTTCGAATCTCTCTAAGCTCCACATTAGCTATCAATAGCCCTTCAGAAACATTTTATTACACTAATTTTCTATATACACATTGTATTTTACAAGTATGTAAAGTGAGATGAGGCTCTTATGTCTAATGAAAATTTCAATAATTTTTTCGATTTTTGGCCATTCGCGTTACAGGCTTCCGTTCTGAGAAGCTGACTGTGTGGGCACAGTGTAAACGTTTGTCAAATTGTCTTGGTTTTTATTTATCAAACACGAGAGTCTTCCTGTTTTTCCCTGTTTTCCCTCTCTTTCCTCTCTCTGTGTATTTTAATATTCATTGTGTTACACAAAGATTCTGTGCATAGTATACATACATATTTAACTTCCTTAATAAGAAAAAAACTCCAGAATGAAGTATTTGCCCTGCAGTGGAGTGTGCACTGATATGAAGCGTTCTGCCGGATGAAAACTGGCTGCCGGACCTAGACTCGAACTCGAGACTGGCGGAAGCGATGTTTTAAGGACAGGTGTTGAATCGTGCTTGGATAGCTGAGCAGTTGCCTGCGAAAACAAAGGTCTCGAGTTCGAATCTTGGTCCGGCACGCAGTTTTAATCTGACAGGATGTTTCAGTAAAAAACTGTTCAAGCTCACAAGAATAGCCAAACATTAAAAATGTCGTGAACAGTTATATTATAGAGTGGTTCTGGGTTGCCGTTGCAGCATGTGTGTCACTGTACCGTTTTAGAATCTTAATTTCATGACACTTATTTTAACACACTGATGCTTTATAATTAGGGTTTTTGCATAGATGACGTGTGACAGGTGTGCTGTGGCGTCCGCTTGTATTTTTAATCCATTTTACTGCTGCACTGGTAGTTTAATGCGAGCTTCGGCATGTCGAATGTGCTGCGTGGGCGCTTTCTCCAAATTTGATAATGTTTTCACTGGTATGCAGTAATTATTTAATTCCTTCTGTAATTTATTTGTTTCGATTATGTGAAGGGACTATGTAATCTCCTAACGTAGATGTTTTAGTAAGGTATCCTTTCCCAATAAATTTATTACACTTTGTCATTTCCGCTGTACATCCCGTATTTCCTTTAATAAAATTTGAGCTGAGTTTTTATATACTTGCGTATAAGAAATGTACTTGCTTGAGATCATGTAAACTGACGTACAGCGGTGACATCTAGCGATCTTCGATGGAAGAATGTTTATTGCCAATGTACGGCAGTATAACTGGATCTCTGTTCGTGTGCAGTATGTACGCTTCATTAATGCTCTTAACGTACCATAATTTCATTTCTTTGACGAAGCTGGCTAATGATTCTGACTGCACAATCTCCTGCAATGGCATGTTGTGTGTATTTCAGTAAGTTTCTACGCAGGTATGGATATAGAGTTGTTTTATTTTATTTTCTGCTTTCCATTCGTATATTTAGATGTCAGCTTGTAAATGTTTTTATGTGCTTATATTTTTCTAGGTCTGCAGTGGGCGTTACTGACCAAAATTAGTCACGTAATTACAAATCAACATTGTGATCTTCCACTGGAATTATATGAAGCAAGTATACTCCTCTGTATTTAATATTCCATATTTTTAGATTTACAGAAGGGCTTTCGACACTGCTCCTCACAAGCGTCTTCTAACCAATGGAATATCGCCCCAGTTGTGGGACTGGATTCGTGATTTCCTGTCGGAAAGGTCACACAGTTCGTAGTAATAGAGGGAAAGCCATCCAGTGAAACAGAAGTAATATGCGGCGTTCCTCAAGGAAGTGTTATAGGCCATCTGTTGTTCCTGGTCTATATTAACGATATAGGCCACAATCTTAGTAGCCGTCTTAGATTGTTTGCAAATGATGCTGTCTTTTCCGTCTTGTAAAGTGAGCAGATGACCAAAACGAATAGAAAAATAATTCAGATAAGATATATCCACGGCGCGAAAAGTGGCAATTGACCCAGAATGAAGAAAAGAGTGGAGTTATTCACATGAGTACTACAATAAATCCACTAAATTTCGATTACGCTGTAAGTCACACAAATCTGAAGTCTGTATATTCAACCAAATACTTAAGGACTACAATCAAAAATAACCTAAAGTGGAACGATCTCATAGATAATGTTGTGAGTAGAACAAACCAAAGACTGCGATTCATTGGCAGAACACTTAGAAGGTTCCATAGGTCTGCTAAAGAGACTACTTACACTAGGCTGTGCGGTGTGGGATCTGTATCAGGTGGGAATGACGTATAACATCGAAAACGTACAAACAAGGGCTGCTCGTTTTGTATTATTGCGAAATAGGGGAGAGAGTGTCACAGACATGATACGAGAATTGGAGTGGCAATCATTAAAACAAAGGCTTTTTAGTGGCGACGGGATCTTCTCATGAAATTTCAATCACCAGTTTTCTCCTCCGATTGCGAAATCATTCTGTTAGCACTCACCTACATAGGGAGAAATGATCATCTCTATAAAATAAGAGTAATAAGTACACGCACAGAAAAACTTAAGAGCTCGTATTTCTTGCATGCCGCTCGAGGACGGAAGAGTAGAAATATATCTTGAAGGTCGTTCATTGGACCCTCTGCCAGGCACTTTATTGTGAATAGCAGAGTAATCATGTAGATGTAGATAAGCAAGTCACTGTGTGTGATCTACTACCGAAATCAAACCGTATTTAATATTTTCGTCTTTTAACAAGTATTATTTGTTACTAGTTATATTGTCAGCTGCCAACAGTACATATAGTACTCAAATATTCCAATTTACTATTACAGTTTTCTAACAATTAGTTGAATTTTCTACAACAAAGTACTCTCAAAAATTTCTCTGAGTCAGGATGTTTTCTTAAAATTCTTAAATAAAAGTTCGCACACCTACGTATTTGAGAAAATAAGTGCCCACTGAATCAAGATCAGCCTTATAAGGTACGGAAAAACTGGAACCCGTCACCCGTCTTGGAGGAGAGAATTCCAAGGAGGATCAAATAACGTCACAAGACATACTGAATATACCCCCTCTGCAGATCTTGGTGTCTCGAATATACAAATATTTCCGCCTTCGATTAAACTGCCACTGTTTTCGGTATTGTACTGATATGTTCGTATTTAACAGTAATGATACTTACGGTCATATGCTATTTTGCTTCCAGGGAAGAAGAATTTTAGCTTCGACTACTTCGTGGCCTCCAATTTTGGTGTTAAGATTATCGCTAACCTCATTTTGTTACTTCGAATTACTTTGGTCTTTCTTTGGTTACCTCTCAATATTTTACTGCTTGTACTCTCCGTTCCATTCAACAGTTCGTATAACACTTCCTCACTGTCACTGACGATAACGGTGTCAACAGCGAAATTTATTGTTGATAACCTTTCACAGTGAATTTCTATCCTACCCTAGAAACTTTCTTTGGTTTATCGAATTGCTCCTTCAATGTATAGACAGAACGTTAGGGACCAAGCACTGCGCACTGAAATTATATTTAAAAAAAAGTCCGTCTTCCGACTGGGTTAATGCTGCCCACCACGCATTTCTCTCTTCGCCATCTTTCTCATCCCACAGTAGCAATTGCAACCGACGTCCTCAGTTATTTGCTGGATGCATTACAACCTCTGTCTTTCTCTGTAGTTATTATCCTCTACAGCTTTTTCTAGTGCCATGGAAGTTCTTCCTTTATGTCACATCAAATGTTCTCTTATCCTGTACCGTCCACCATTCAGTGCTTTCCTTGTATTGGCTTCTTTACCGATTCTGCGAACCTCCTCGTCCCTTACCTTATCAGTCCACCTCATTTTCAACGTTGTTATTCAGCGCCACATCTCGAATGCTTCTATTCTCTTTTGTTCATGTTTTAGGACAGTCCACGCCATACAATGGCGTACTCCAAACGTATATCCTCCGAAGTTTCTTTCTGAAATTCAGGTCTATGTTTGATACTAGGAGTCTTCTGTTGGCCAAGAATACCCTTTTTGTTAGCCTCCTTTCTATACCCTCATTGCTCCGTTCATCGTGGGTTACTTTGCTGGCTAGGAAGAAGACCTAAACTTCATCTACTACGTGATCACCAATTACGATGTTAAGTTTCTCGGTCTACTCCTTTCTCTTACAATTCATTACTTTCGTCTTTCTTCGATTTACTCTCAGTCCATTTTCTGTACTCATTAGATGTTTACTCGATTCAACAGATCCTGTCATTCTTCTTCATTTTGACTGAGCATATCAATGTCGTCAGCGAATCTTAACACTTATATACTTTCATCTTGAATTTTAATCCCACTCTGTTAACTTCCTTTTATTTCCGTCATTGCTTCTTCGACGTAGAGCTTGAAGAGTAGGTGCAAAATACTACAGCCCTCTCTTACACATTTTAAATCATTGCACGTCATTTTTGGTCTTCCACTCTTGTTGTTCCTTCTTGTTTTTCGTAAATGTTGTCTATTACTCGTCTTTTCCTTCAGTTTAGCCCTATTTTCGTCCGGATTTCGAACATCTGGCACCATTTGACATTGCTGAAGGCTTTTTCCCTGTCAAAAAATCGTGTGAATTTTTCTTGACTTTTCTTTACTCTTGCTTCTATTATAAACTAGAACGGAAAAATTGCCTCTCTAGTACCCTTCCCAGTTCTAAAGCCAAACATCCTCGATTTCCTATTCCATTCTTATGTATACTATCCTTGTCAGCAACTTGGATGCATGAGCTGTAAGCTGATTGTGCTGTAACTCCCGTACTTGTCAGCTCTTGCAGTTCTTGTAACTGTGTGGATGATGCTTTTTTCAGAAAATCGAATGGTATCTCTCCAGACTGACACACTCTCCACATCAACGTCAATAGTCGTTTTGTTGTCCCTTCCCCCATTGATTTCAGAAATTCCTATGGCAAGTTATCTTTCCCTTCTGCCTTATTCGCTCTTAAGTCCTCCCAACGTCTTTTAAATTCCGATTCTAATAATTGATCCATTTTCTCTTCACTGTTTACTTCTCTCTCTATTGCGTCTTCGAACAAGTCTTCCCCATCACAGAGGCCTCTTTCCACCTATCCGCTCTCTCCTCTGCATTTCGCAATGGAAGTCCCGTTGCAGTCTTCACGTTGTCGCCCTTGCGTTTAATTTCAGAGAAGGGTGATATGATATTTGTCTATGTTGTGCCAGTCTTTCGGACAATAATTTCTTTTTCATTCTCTCAAACTTTTCATGTAAATATTTAGCCTTAACTTCGCAGAGCTTTGTATGTATTGAATTCATCACTGATTTGTATTTTTATGTTACTGAATTCCTAGAATTTTTTATTTTATTTCTGTCTTTAGTCGATCAACTGAAGTACTTGTTGCGTTACCCATTGTTTCTTTGCAGTAAGTACACTCCTGGAAATGGAAAAAAGAACACATTGACACCGGTGTGTCAGACCCACCATACTTGCTCCGGACACTGCGAGAGGGCTGTACAAGCAATGATCACACGCACGGCACAGCGGACACACCAGGAACCGCGGTGTTGGCCGTCGAATGGCGCTAGCTGCGCAGCATTTGTGCACCGCCGCCGTCAGTGTCAGCCAGTTTGCCGTGGCATACGGAGCTCCATCGCAGTCTTTAACACTGGTAGCATGCCGCGACAGCGTGGACGTGAACCGTATGTGCAGTTGTCGGACTTTGAGCGAGGGCGTATAGTGGGCATGCGGGAGACCGGGTGGACGTACCGCCGAATTGCTCAACACGTGGGGCGTGAGGACTCCACAGTACATCGATGTTGTCGCCAGTGGTCGGCGGAAGGTGCACATGCCCGTCGACCTGGGACCGGACCGCAGCGACGTACGGATGCACGCCAAGACCGTAGGATCCTACACAGTGCTGTAGGGGAGCGCACCGCCACTTCCCAGCAAATTAGGGACACTGTTGCTCCTGGGGTATCGGCGAGGACCATTCGCAACCGTCTCCATGAAGCTGGGCTACGGTCCCGCACACCGTTAGGCCGTCTTCCGCTCACGCCCCAACATCGTGCAGCCCAACCAGTGGTGTCGCGACAGGCGTGAATGGAGGGACGAATGGAGACGTGTCGTCTTCAGCGATGAGAGTCGCTTCTGCCTTGGTGCCAATGATGGTCGTATGCGTGTTTGACACCGTGCAGGTGAGCGCCACAATCAGGACTGCATACGACCAAGGCACACCATGCCAACACCCGACATCATGGTGAGGGGAGCGATCTCCTACACTGGCCCTACACCTGTGGTGATCGTCGAGGGGATACTGAATAGTGCACGGTACATCCAAACCGTCATCGAACCCATCGTTCTACCATTCCTAGACCGGCAAGTGAACTTGTTGTTCCAACAGGACAATGCACGGCCGCATGTATCCCGTGCCACCCAACGTGCTCTAGAAGGTGTAAGTCAACTACCCTGGCCAGCAAGATCTCCGGATCTGTCCCCCATTGAGCATGTTTGGGACTGGATGAAGCGTCGTCTCACGCGGTCTGCACGTCCAGCACGAACGCTGGTCCAACTGAGGCGCCAGGTGGAAATGGCATGGCAAGCCGTTCCACAGGACTACATCCAGCATCTCTACGATCGTCTCAATGGGAGAATAGCAGCCTGCATTGCTGCGAAAGGTGGATATACAGTGTACTAGTGCCGACATTGTGCATGCTCTGTTGCCTGTGTCTATGTGCCTGTGGTTCTGTCAGTGTGATCATGTGATGTATCTGACCCCAGGAATGTGTCAATAAAGTTTCCACTTCCTGGGACAATGAATTCACGGTGTTCTTATTTCAATTTCCAGGAGTGTATTTGTTTCACAGCTCAACGACATTAATTTCTCTTTTCCTGAATTTGCCCTAAAATTTTTATCCTGGTTTCTTTCATCGATCAATTGAATCATTTCTTCTATTCAGGTACTGAGCTGTTCATTGCCGCAGTATCTATAGTCTCAGGGAACTTCAAGCGTATCTCTTCGTTATCATATCTTAAATCCTTTTTAATCAGAGCTCTTAGTTCTTGGTCTTACATTTTTTTCTGTTACTCTTCCAGTGATATCGTTTCCTCCTCTTTCGTACAGTATCCGTCATTTCCTGTTTGCCTACACCTAAGCCTTAGAATTTCGAACGTCTTGTACCATGTTGACACCTTTTCCTTTAATTTCGTTGAAGGTGGCTTGAATTTGTTTGTATGCTGAATCTGTGTTTCTCCCGGTGATTTCTCTCCGATTTCTCCCCATGACTCCCCACTGATTTCGTAAGTTACTCGTATTTTCTGTTCTTAGTTCCATTTGAATGTTTTTTACTTCTTTCTTTTGTCTGTTAACTGAATTATTTGTTCAATTAAACAAGTCTTCTTCGCAGTCTTACACGCCTATACGTCACTGTTCAGCTTGTGTTTCCCTATATTAGAGATGTCAGCGCCTCTTCAGCTGAACCGCCTAGAATGACAAGCACTACCGCAAAACCTACCGTTTTAGAGACTTCCAAACGCTAATCATCTCTCTCCCATACAATCGTATTTATAACTAAACCTACTCTCCTTGAACTATTCTCTTCTATTGTTGATATTATCCTACATTCCTAACAGAAATCGTTATCCTCTCTCCATTCCATTTCACTGACCCTCCACCACATCGAAGGAAAAAAAATCCTTACCACATTGCTAACTTCTTATATCCCACGTTCCTATTGGTAATATGTTACCCATTCGTTAGTTATCCAGTCATTTGCTCACGGTTATCTACCTATCAGCAGTCACCACCAGGAGATGGGAATTAGGGACTGATCCGAAATATTTTTCCAATAGAGAGATCATTATGACACTTTTTAATCACTTGGTACATGTCCTGCTGGTACACACTGTGTGTTCTGAATGCAGTGGTTGCCATTGCCATCGGGATCGTCATGCCGTTGATCACTGTATAGCCTTACGTCTCCTAGGGGAAGTTTCACATCCTAAAGGATCAGAGGTTTCCCTGAAACTCTGTCCACCTCTTCGCCCCCTTTCACAAAGCTATCGACAGGTCGAGGAAGGCTTCTCGTACAGAATCTCCGACAGCCATTTCTGGTGAATTTTATTCAAAATATCAGCAGCGGCTGGGTTCGAACCCCACACCTACGACATTGTCATTACTAGCCGAAGGTCTTATCCCCTTTTCCTCCTATTGTCAGGTAGCGAACCCAAAGGGAAATCGAGAATTTGATTTCCTATCTCTAGATCACCCATAACTAAGTCTGAAATAATAATAGTCTAGAGAATATCGGTACATGCATTATGAGAATGTTTACAGGCAACAGAACTGTTTAGGTGTGTGTAGGCTTCCTCCTCTTGACACATGGTAAGTGGTTTGTGGCGATGTTATGTGTCTGAGTGAAGCTAAATAGTACTATCTTTACATAAAGAACAGTATTATCTCCTCAATAACCTTCAAAACATATGCCACACACATGAGTCTTCTATGTGAATTAATGAATAAACTCATGGCACTTTTGCTGCCCTGTGCATGTAATCACTTTCAGAAACCAAATATATAATCAAATTAACTAATTTAATAATACTCAATTTTGAACCGCTGGTGTATTCATGTACCATCACTATAAAATGAAAACAGTGAAAAGTAGAGGCTGTATGAATGAAATAGCACATTTAATCTTACCAAACAATGATAAGTTTTATGAAACCTTTAGGTACTTTAACTTTATGTAGAAACAGCTGATAAATCTCACACCAAAAATGACAAACACAATTTAGTTAACGAATGATGTTTGATAGCAAAGCATGGATTGAAGTGGAAGCTATAGGAGTTCTCCCTCAATTAGCCCTCAATTCTCTGATGTAGAAAATGTCATCAACCACACATAGCTGATGTAGTACTAGGGAACACCGAGATCATGCCCTAAAATATGGGTGTTAATCTGAGTGTGTAAGGGGTTGAACAAATAACGCACCTTACACTGAATTCCTGAAACAATTCCAGTAGAATCGACATGTCACACGACATAGTTACGTGAAAAAATACGACGTATTGACAGACTAAGCGAGTAAAAAAGCCCGCATTTTGTGCATATGAACCACTAACACTTATACTAGTATCTCTACGCAACTACTTTCCCAGATCTGAGCCACGAGGCACTGCTCATGGAGAAGGAGAATTTGGTGACGGCTACGATCATCACAATGTGAGGCCAAAACAAACAAAACAGGACGTCTAGTAGACCCAATGAGATGCCAGAGCCACCCTTGTCCCTGATTTTAACGATGACCGTTCAGAAAGCTTTTCTACAGGAACGTGGCAGGAGATGGTTGACAAACATCTGAAGAAATCCAGTTCAAAACACTGTTGACTCAGTGTGGCCACCTGTATTAAAACTCGCATGAAAGAAAAAGCAGTTTATCTCAGTATTAACTAGCAGAAGTTAAACTCTGTCATACGAAACAATTAACCCCTGTGACAGGCTACAAAATCTCTACTCGGTGGAGTTATAACAAGTACAAATGCACATACTCCCCACAATGAAAACGCATGGCCACCAGCTTTGATATTCGCAAACTGTACACAGAGATATTTGCTCTATCTTTGGCAGCAAATCGTTGAGTGTTTCATCAAGGTGACTCATGCCGCCTGAAACGACTGCGAGAGTCATTATGCGAACGCTTGTTCACAGATTCGTCTTAGCTCGAAAGTACGGCCAATCACCACCGAGCACTGACAGTCAACACTTGCAAGTGATTTGAGGGCAACTACGTACGCGCTATTCTAGCCAAATATCGGAAACGACGTCAATTAGCTAGGGAACAATTAGGAGTCTCGTCTTCAACGAAGATGTAGGAAATGTATCAGACTGGGGTTTAACAGTCGAGAGTGATTTAGAATACATTCTCAGGTTCATAGGTGGTGACGACAGCCGCTACTGCCACAGCTGACGAGAAGTAGACATGCTCGCTCGCGCTACACTAGCAACTTATATTCAATTGGCACTGAGAACTGCGATCGGCTATGTCTCCTAATTTTTTTCGTAGATTCAACCATGATCTGTAGTTCAACATATTCTTGATGTCGGGATTTCCGATTTACTGATAAGAATTGATCATCCACTGTACAGTGCTTTATACCCTGAAGTCAGTGAATTGTTTTATGTGTACTTCACACTGATTGCTCTTTACTGACCGTCATCCATTAATTGGTTATTGTAATTGTGTTCATTTTCGTAATTGATACGTCTTGCTCAAAGTGTATTTCATTCTTTGGGCTTTATCGATCCCCAGACATGGTTATCATCATCTTACTATTAAGGAACTCTAGAATAGTTAGGAAATTCGCTTCACAGTTTTGAACGCACAATATCGTTATTTTACCATCCTGTACATTTTAAAATTGTGATAGATATGTCATCAAGCTACAGTAAAATGTAAACCTGAAAAGTGAAAATCTAAGATTTTAATTTTTGCTAACATAGAGTTATGCCTGAACCTGTACACTGATTTCTGTTGGCGATAACTTTTCATATACGTGGAGTGTAGTGGAAGTGACATTAGATCATTGACTGATTACATTACTGTCCATACTGTTGCCCTCTTCTAAACTCGGCATGCTGAGCTGGTGTCTTCCTACCTTGCTGGCCTTCGGTTCAACACAAATTCCTAAAACACTTACAGAGCAACTATGATGGGAAGATTGGCTCTGCTCTATGTAACACGTCCTGGAACTGACAATGTTGTTAAACTGAGAGAGTCGCATGGAAACATTCACTACTGCCCCCCCCCCCCCCTTCATTACCCAATAATTTTCCACATAAGGAGGGTTACACTTCAATAAAGAGGTTGGCGTGACATAGAGAAGAAGACGTTATGACACTTAAACTGGGTCTTTGGGAATGACATGCCAGATTGACAGCTTAGCCTACCAGAAACTAAAAATACCACATCCTGTCACGTCCGCATTCAATCAAGGGTCATACACATAGTCACTGCTGCATGTCGGCCAAAGTTATGGGATTTTATGGGTGTTCGAACTGTTCCTGTAGGCCCTTCAGTCTTTGACATATTTCCCTGACTTTAGATAGAACGACTGAACGGTTAAATGGTCATGCAGGCATATAAATAACCTATTCACACCAAAGCTGAGATCAGAGATGATTGGTTTCCCTAACTACAATACAATGTCGTTGAGCATTGAGCATTCTCTGTCTCAGATCTTTTGTTACCCCTGTCGAACAATCTACAGTGGTTGAATCCGTCCTAGAGACAAATAGCATGACACATTCTACAAAATTATTCTGCAAATCTAGGTAAGTCAGGTATGTGTTCTTGTGACATGTTTCATCTGTCATCAATGCATTTTGGTGAGCTTGTCTCTGATGCGCAAACTTGAGTGAGGCAATGCGTTGTCATGGAGAAATAGACGATCGTTTGCATTTTTGTAGCGCCTAACTGGCTAAAGTCGTTTCTTCTGTTTTCTGAGTGTAGTACAATACACCTCAGAGTTCATCGTTGCCCCATGAGGGAGATCCTCAAAAAGAAGAAACCCTTCACAATCCCAGAAGACTGTTGCCATGGTTTTCCTGGCCTATGGTGCGGATGGAACTTATTTCCGGAAGACAGGTGGCTCGCCGTTTTCTTTCCTGTTCGAAATGATGAACCCTTGTCCCGTCATACAGTAACAGTCTACTGTGCTTCCTATGACACCAAAGAGCTTCTAGTACTACACTGTGAAGGGCGCCGATCCCATAAGAAGTTCTTGCCACAAATTAGGTTGCCTTCACATCTGAATATATATCTACTTTCAGAACGAAGAGTTGAAGTGAACAGTGTGTGCAGTACAAATTTAAAACTTAATTTCTTTGTTTCCTGGAGTCGGTTACGTACCGAATATCCGTATGGCTTTCAGCTGTCATTTAACACCAAGGAAAGTCAAATGCCTTGTAGCTGTATTTTGTTTTACTTTGTTTCATTTCTGTCATGTACGCACAAAAGGTTTTAAGTCAGTATTCTCTCTTCTTCAGGTGCATGTTAGACTTCCTTTATAAACTGTAACAGTCGTTCCATCAAGCTAGGTGGTTATAATGTGTTACAGTAATCATTTCATTCAGTCCGTGAAGTACTCGTGACAGAAACCCAAAGACGAGACAACATTTTCTCGAAATCTGTTGTACATACATCAAAATAAAACACAAAATACACTTACAAAAAAACTGACTTTCACTGTAATAAACATAAAGATGTTCTGTATTCCTTGTGTAGCTATTCTGTGGAAGACATTTCAGAACTATATGAAAACTTTTCCGGTACATATGGATCAGCAAGCCCTGTGTAAATTGGGAATATGAGGCGACACAGGAAACGCGTTAACGCTAGGGATGTGACGAACTTACTGATCACACAGAAAGAAAGTAGCGAAGGGCTACAACCATTAGAAATTCCGTCGACGTATTTGTCACTCCGTTAGGGCGAAATATTTTTCGGAGATGTACGCACACATCTGCACATTTACACAAGAAGAAACACATATTATGGCCACTACATTCATCAGCGCAACACACAGGCTTAAACAAACCACGCACTGAGTGCTACTACTCCCGTCCCTAGGAACAGCATTTTTCCTAATTTACAGCACTGCTCCGTTAATTGTACCACCGCCGGCAGGTGGGCTGCTTTCCATTTACTCTTTTTTCCCCTCCTCCTTTCTCTCAACAGCTGACGTTGTTTTCGCCGTCCGCGCAGCTCTCATGCTTTCCGCGTTAATGGAGCGCCGCTGTATCACTGTCACGCATACTCAGCCGCGGAAGCCTGGAACAGCGCTCCAGCGACAGACAAAAAACACGCAGCCCGCTTCACTCGCCCATCGGGATTCCCGAACACATTCCGCGCTGCTCACGTCTGCTTAGGCAACCCTGCGTAACTCTGCGCTGCAGTAAGAAACCCCCTCACAGTGGAGCGCTGGGACCGCCGCGCCTTTGGTGACAGGCTGGGGAGGAGAAATGAGCACGCCTGCCTGTTTTGAGCCCGTTAGCGGCCGTTCTGTGATAAGCCCGCTGCCGGCGTACTCCCGCACACGTTTGGTTTATTTGCGCCCTCTGCGGACACCACAGGGCGTCATTCCTCCCTCGATGCTCGTAATCTTCTCTCGTTGCCTCTGTTTTCAAGCGTGTTTCTGCTACTCTCATTTCCAGTCCGCATGTAATATGGTTCCGTCGGGACTGCCGAGTTAACTAGTAACAAGCGCGTCTCTGTTGCACAGCAGCGAGACAAAAGCCCGCCCTTTTAACTGCTGGGTACAAGCCGGGCACGTTGTTGCACTGCAAAAGCTTGCATAGCTCAGAACAGAAGTGCTAACAGAAGTATAGGTTTTTAAGAAGCGCGGTTAAATACATGGGGAAATGACTATTTCTCCTGTGGCTGTTTCTACCCACTATAATACTTGTGTTTTCCAAGTACCTCAAATCCAGATGTACAGAGATAAAAATAATTTTATTTTATATTCTTTTCCCCAAATATACATTTTGCGTCAAACATATGTGCGGCAGGCAGCGAACCTTCTACCGCGGAGAGTAGTTGCCTTTCGTGGCCCGCATGTGTTCCTGTTTCTATGCGATTGGGCGCTAATGACCACGCTGTTTAGCGCCCGTAAACCTCAAACACACACACACACACACACACACACACACACACGCACACACACACACACCTTTCGTGGCGGCTTGCATTCACGTAGCAACTAGACAACCGCTTCACAGGACCAAACAGATCTAGCCACACTACAGCACAACTCAAGGCAACACCGATCATCACAGCTGAAAGTAATTTATTAATATAAAATACATGGTTATTCGAAAATAGGGACCCAAGGTAATTAATTTAGATTTCACCACGTAATAGGGACATGAACAGTCTTCGTACCGGATGAAAAAGAAAGATCTCAAGTTTTGTGTGGTTAGCCACTAGTTGCATAAACGGCTACTAGGCTCTCAGCACTATGGGCCTTAACTTCAGAGGTCATCAGTCTCCTACAACTTAGAACTACTTAAACCTAGCTAACCTAAGGACATCACACACATTCTTGCCCGAGGCAGGATTCGTACCTGCGACCGTAGCGGTAGCGCGGTTCCAGACTGTAGCGCCTAGAAAGTCTCGGCCACTATGGCCGCCAACAGCCACTAGGACCGTGATAATTGTGTAAATGGCCGCTAGGGTATTCGAACAAATAGGCAGTTTGAGCAAGGTCAGTGTTGTCAGATCTACTGCTTTTCAAAAAATCTCCTGCCTACTGCTGAAAAACAAATAAAGGGCTAACACCCACTTTTTATTTCGTTCGTGTCTATTCCCTCAAAGCAATTTTCAGTTTGGTTCTATTGCAGAATGACGCCAACCTTCGTTCGTAAATATTTTGAGGAAGTGACATAGCAGTGAACTACAGTGATTCATCAAATTTAAAAGGTTAAAGAGCTGTCTGCCATTTTTATGAAATAATAAAAGAGAAAGGAAATGACGTTAACAGTGGTAAATTAAAAACTTAACAACTCATTCATTGTGTACAACAAAAATAGAAAGAACCGGTTCTGTTGCCTATATCTACGTAATACTACCACGAGAGACAGAATTCCTCATCCTCAGTTTTCACCCTTTAGCACAGACTGTACGTAATGTCCAGACAGTGGTATAGCACTGACTATACGCATTGTCAAATAGTTGTATGATTCTGAATATCACATGACTTTTCAGAAACGTTTTAGAAAGATTACAAGCAGTCGGAGATTTATTGTCGTGTTCACCCACTTGTCACTTATAGAGAAGAGCAGTGAACGGTAGATGGAATAAGTTTTCTTTCATCTGCCTGTTTAGTAAGTTTGTTGTACGCATCTTGAATCGAAGGGCGTCAAAATTCTTTTGTTAGTTCGATTTCTACGTTTCTTACAGAAAATAGTAAGTACATAAAACCGAAAAGCGGTTATTTCAGAAACCGGTTACTTCGAGATATTGTAAGAATCAGATTAAACTGGCGTGAATATACATATATATATATACCGAAAATCGGTTGTTAGTATTACACAACCTTCGAGAAACTACCGATGAATCGATAGTATCTGCAGTGTTGTCACTATCGGTTTTCTGGTTTAACAATCGATAACCCTATCGTTTATAATGGAACTCTTTTTGAATTGGAGCCTGAAAATTTGTCGATTCCTATTATCTCCATGGAATTTAGAGTACAGAGGGAAATTAGGTTGTATGGAGGTATTCAATCAACAACAAATATGTTTCGCACCTTAGCCAGTCTAAGTTGTTTATAAACTATGTTGTTAATAGTAAACGTGGGCTTCCGTGGCCGTTGTCACACTCAATAAAGTTCTTCTAGGTTTGAGGCCTCATTGTCATCTATAAAATTCGGACGATTCGACGACTGTTGCAAGGCGCCGTCCTCAGGGTGTATTGCTAACTGCAGCACTTAGCAATACACCCTGAGTAAGGCGCCTTTGAACAGTCGCTGAAACGTCGTAATTTATAGATGATGATGCGGCCTCAAACCCAGAAGTATTTTATTGCCTATGTGGTTAATAGATTAGTCCCTGTGGGGGAGGGATCGTGAAAGAGGGAAATTTCTTGTTTGTCTTCCTGTGATGACAAGTAACTGTCGTGTGCATCTTGAAACGATCAGTCGCTTATGGTAAAAACTACACACGTAAATAACATAGCTTCGTGAATGTGCATTATACTGATTTTCATCTTCAAATGTGTTAGCTTTATTACTTGTAGCAAAGAGTAAAAATGTAAATAACGATGTTGTATTAGAACGCAGTTAGTAGAGGAAAAAATTTGACATATACAGCTGTATTTACATTCTATCTGCTTTCACAGCATTCCACAGCACACTCATAAGTAATTCTGGTGAAATGCAACTGTTTCAGTGAATCTGAGACAAAACTAATCTCTTCTTGCCAAGTGTTGTCTGTGAATATCCAGGAATGTTTTTGCAAACCTCAAATCCTGTGGATATGTCTTAAGCTCTCCGCCGATAATGCTGAAACACCTTGTTTGAAACTTGTGCAATGGGTGAATAAGCCCACCATACCTTTTTTAATTTATTTCAAATTTACATCATTCTGCAACTTGATTAATAATTTCCTATCTTCACTAGGAAGAATTCAGTCTCTAAAGCTTCTAGCTCTACGGGGTATCGTAGGAGGTGAACTCAATGTGCTAAATGGCTTCTTCATCACTCATTTCGTTATTTAAATGCCACACAACTACAGGACTATTCTTCATCAAGCGACTATAGTGCCACAACTGTTGAATCGCCGTCGTTGGCAGCAGTGAGACGAAGAACACAGAAACGAAGAATCTTCTGAATGGTGCCGACATGAAACCATCTACAATTTTCGCACCCTACCGATAGTCTCCGTTGGCTAAAGATATTAAGCGCTTCCAGGATTATTTTGTTTGTGAAAGAGGTGCATAAATAGAGTTTTTTATTAATGTTTAGAAATGAAAAGTAAAATATATCATCTGTATGGAATATTTTCAAGGAAGTGGGGGATAATAGTCAATTTGTAAGGTGTAACATCTGCATAAAGATTATAAACATGATCAGGGAATATGGCTCATTTATGAGACCACTCAAAAGAAGGTATGGTGGAAAACTGGGAACCTCAAATTAATAATAGAAATGAAAGGAGAGGGATCAACTTCTGACGTAGATCAAGTGCAAGAGGTGCAACTAAAAGAATCGACAAATTTGTAAGTAGGCTGTTTAGGTTTTCTTATTGGTAACGCCACATAGCGCTCGGTATGAAAAAATCACTGGCTGTGCAGTCTGTGTTTAGTCTGCATTGTTGTCTGCCATTGTAGTGTTGGGCAGCGGCAGCTGGATGCTAACAGCGCGTAGCGTTGCGCAGTTGGAGGTGAGCCGCCAGCAGTGGTGGACGTGGGGAGAGAGATGGCGGAGTTTTGAAATTTGTAAGAATTGGTGTCATGAACTGATATATATATATATATATATATATATATATATATATATATATATATATATATATATATAATGACTATAAAGGTAAATACATTGTTTGTTCTCTATTAAAATCTTTCATTTGCTAACTGTGCCTATCAGTAGTTAGTGACTTCCGTAGTTTGAATCTTTTAGTTAGCTGGCAGTAGTGGCGCTCGCTGTATTGCAGTCGTTAGAGTAACGAAGATTTTTGTAAGTGATTTGTGAAACATATAGGTTAATGTTAGTCAGGGCCATTCTCTTGTAGGGATTATTGAAAGTGAGATTGCGTTGCGCTAAAAATATTGTGTGTCAGTTTAAGCACAGTCGTGTATAATTGTTCTAAGGGGACGTTTCATATGTCGACCCTGCCAGGATACGAACCTGGAATCTTCTATGGACAATATGTGAGAAGTAGGGACTGATAGTGTTTGCACATGTGTTAATAACTCAGCAAGGGACTGGTTAACAGCATTGGTGGTTCTAAGGACAATTCCAAAAACTTTGTGAGTGGACAAGTGGTGGGTTATGGACTTGCTATGTTATCCGCAAGACTCTTCAGTGGGGATTGTGCGCCAGCACAGTCAAACAGATGGCTGCTGGCCATCTCTACAAGGACTACAGTGGGTCTACACCTTTGACGACCCACCGGTACCATTATTTCTACAAGGACTACAATGGGTCTGCACCTCTGGTGGCCCACCAATACCGTAATCTCTACCAGGACTACAAGGGGTCTACTCTGTGATGACCTACCTACCAATATTCTTCAAAACTTCGACTGACTCTGCTGTGGGTTTGCTCTGTTGTGGCCCATTACCTGTCTGCATGTCAAGAGTCAGCACTGTCTTTCGTTGGAAGGACAACACTACTTCTTCAAGACTGCTTAGAAATCCACTACTTCCAAGTGCAATTTCTTTTATTGCTCAGACTTTGAAAAAAACACTGCAACTTTACTGTGATGAACGATCAGGACTGTCTTTATGGACTGTGAGAAAATTTTAGCTTCTGACCATCATTGTATCAATAAGTGTGTGTATTTTATATCTTTGTTATAGTAATTATGAAAAATTTTATCAAATCATTATTGGCCACTGCCCAAAACAATTTGTAAAAATTTTTTGTGGGGAGCATGGGGGCTATGTAAGTAGGCTGTTTAGGTTTTCTTATTGGTAACGCCACATAGCGCTCGGTATGAAAAAATCACTGGCTGTGCCGTGTGCAGTCTGTGTTTAGTCTGCATTGTTGTCTGCCATTGTAGTGTTGGGCAGCGGCAGCTGGATGCTAACAGCGCGTAGCGTTGCGCAGTTGGAGGTGAGCCGCCAGCAGTGGTGGATGTGGGGAGAGATGGCGGAGTTTTGAAATTTGTAAGAATTGGTGTCATGAACTGATATATATATTATGACTATAAAGGTAAATACATTGTTTGTTCTCTATTAAAATCTTTCATTTGCTAACTGTGCCTATCAGTAGTTAGTGACTTCCGTAGTTTGAATCTTTTAGTTAGCTGGCAGTAGTGGCGCTCGCTGTATTGCAGTAGTTCGAGTAACGAAGATTTTTGTGAGGTAAGTGATTTGTGAAACATATAGGTTAATGTTAGTCAGGGCCATTCTCTTGTAGGGATTATTGAAAGTGAGATTGCGTTGCGCTAAAAACTATTGTGTGTCAGTTAAAGCACAGTCGTGTATAAATTGTTCAAAGGGGACGTTGCAAATTCTACACCATATTATTGTAACAGAAGTCAGTTGTACGATGCCAGTTCCAAAGTAAAAAAAAATAACTTGATTCTCTGTATGCAAGATAATAATTGCTATCGACATGCTACAGCACGGAACCTCAAACCCTGAAGGTTTGAAATAAATTGTTTATGCCTTAGATACCAAGTATGAGTTGCCATATAAAACAACTCTTAAATGTTTACTGATCTCAAAACTATAGGAGGAGATAAAAAGTAAATTAGAGTAAGCCCTTAGAAAATGTAATTTTTTAGTGTTACAATGGACACCTGGGAAAGGAACGCGAATGAAGCCATATTGCCACTTTATTACAGACGAAAAATTTGTTTCATCCATATTGTTGTTGTTGTCGTGGTCTTCAGTCCAGAGACTGCTGTGATGCAGCTCTCCATGCTACTCTATCCTATGCAAGCTTCTTCAACTCCAAGTACCAACTGTAACTAACATCCTTCTGAATTGGCATAGTGTAATCATCTCTTGGTCTCCCTGTACGATTTTTACCCTACACGCTGCCCTCCAGCACTAAATTGGTGATCCATTGATGCCTCAGAACGTGTCCTACCAACCCATCTCTTCTTCTAGTCAAGTTGTGCCACAAATTCCTCTTGTCACCAATTCTAATCAGCACCTCCTCATTAGTTACGTGATCTATCGATCTAATCTTAAGCATTCTTCTGTAGCACCACTTTTCAAAAGCCTCCATTCTCTTCTTGTCTAAACTATTTGTCATCCACGTTTCACTTCTATACGTGGCTACACTCTATACAGTTACTATCAGAAAAGACTTCCTGACACTTATATCTATACACGACGTTAACAATTATCTCGTCTGCACAAACGCTTTCCTTGGCATTGCCAGTCTACGTTTTACATCTTCCCTACTTCGAAAATCATCATTTATTTGACTCACCAAATAGAAAAACTCCTTAACTACTTTAAGTGTCTCATTTCCTAGTCTAATTCCCTCAGCATCCCCTGATTTCATTCGACTACATTCCAATACCCTAGTTTTGCTTTTGTTGATGTTCATCTTATATCCTCCATTCAAGGCAATGTCTATACCGTTCAACTGTCCTTCCAAGTCCTTTGCTGTCTATGATTGAAATGCAGTTTCATCGGCAAACCGCAAAGTTTGTATTTCTTCCCTATGGATTTTATTTCCTACTCAAAACTTTCCTTTAGTTTCCTCTACTGCTTGCTCGAGATAGAAATTTAACAACATCGTGGATAGGCTACAACCCTGTCTCACACTCTTCCCAACGACAGTTTCCCTTTCGGGCCCCTAGACTCCTGTAACTGACATCTGGTTGCTGTACAAATTATAAATAGCCTTTCGTTCCCTGTATTTGGTCACTGCCACCTTCCGAATTTGAAAGGTCATTGTCAGAAGGGTTCTCCAAGTCTACAAATGTTAGATTGAAAGTGACAAAAACTGCAGGTCATCACCACGCAGAATCTATGTACATGTAACTACCGTTCTTTAAAATGTTTCTTGCTTTAACTCGTCAATGCTGTGCTGAGTTACTTTTCATCTTTGTGATCGGTACATGTCAGTGTAAGTCAAGTCAGCGAAACTTATAACGTATTTCTTGGCAGTTTCACCCCTCCACTCCCCACCCTCTCACCCACTCATCCCTATTGTCTATAGAAATCTGAAGCCATCGTGGCATCTGAGTTCTGTTTACGGACACTGCCAACCGTAACAAATCATTGAATAATTGCTGTACAACAAGCTTAATGATTCATTACTACAAATAATCATCACATTTGAGGATAGTTGTCTCTATAATGTGCTTTCTCAAAACATTGTTACTTCCGCGACTAAAGTTTTCACTTTAGAGTTTGTGCGATAGCAGAAAAGGAAGTGAGAAATGAACGCGAACCCCAACACCGTCTGAAACAAAACCAATACAGCTTAGCAAAATCAGCTGGCAGTGGCGTTACAATTACTGCGTTGCTGTCTTCTGTGTACATAAACAACTTTATTTTGTGTATGATTTATCCAGAAGTGCTTTAATTATGTTAGCGAATCGTAACAGTATTAAAACTTTCCGTGCTTATAGAACACCATCAGTACTAATGCATATATTTGCAAAGAAGACTAACCATAGAAGGTTGTAAATATATGTCTTATTAACCGAATCGTAACTTTCCAGTGGTAATAGGAAACTCTCAGTTATTGTGGGACGGAATCTGTTGTATCGCCACTACAGTGAAGCTGACGAAATGAAATCTATGTGGTTCTGTCAAGTGCAAACTTGGAGCAGCGCTGTTATATTATAGGAATACATTGGTATAATGGATGAAGGTGCCAGTACTGCTGTCTCTCGCCGCACCTGTCCTTATCCTTCGTTAATATCTTATTGTGCTCTTCATACCGCACTGTGCGCGATCCCCGACGAAAGGCGAAATACTCAGCAAAACTACTGTAAGATACACTCTTCATGTCGACTGCACTTTGATCACAAGGGCTGCCGATCTCAGCGATGCAAAAGCTGTAGCACTATACTGGAGTGATGGCTCTTTTGTTCTGTAGTGAGTATCATTTCATCTGGAAAAAAAAAAACATAATGAGTGAAGAAGCCAGCCCTGATCTCTTCGATGCAGTTTCAACGTTGTGTATAGCTTATCTTCTGCAGTCCATCAACAAACATGCACAGCTAATGTAGCAACACTGAGTGCCAGACATGTGAACATTTACATCTTGCACCCCTCTTCCTCTTATTATTCTACTTTTCTTATGCTCCCTCCTCTTCCTACTTTCCCCGTGCTTATAAGACGAAGTTCAACGTAACATCGACAAGTAATATAATGGCCCAGTTTTCATGACATTTATTTTTTATTTGTAAATATAATTTTTCAGATAGCATCCGCTACACGATAAATCAGTCTAATCTAAAGCCCGTTAATTCAACGAAATGCTTAGGTATTACAATTGCGAACCACTTACATTGGAAGGAACACAGAAAATATTGTGGAGAAGGCTAACCGAAGACTGTGTTTTATTTGCAGAACACTTAGAAAATGTAACATATCTACTAAGGAGATTGCCTACACTACGCTTGTCTGTCCCCTTCTAGAATACTGCTGCGCGCTGTGGGATCCTTATCAGATAAGAATGACAGAGTTTATCGAAAAAGTTCAGAGAAGGGCTGCACGTTTTGTATTATCGCGAAATATAGGAGAGAGTGCCACAGAAATGATACAGGATTGGGGCTGGACATCGTTAAAAGAAAGGCGTTTTTCGTTGCGACGGAACCTTCTCAGGAAATTCCAATCACCAACTTTATCCTCCGAATGTGAAAATATTTACTTAATACCGACCTACATGGGGAGACACCATCACCACGATAAAATAACGGAAATGAGAGCTCGTACGGAAAGATTTAGGTGTTCGTTCTTTCCACTCACTATCCGAGATTTGAATAACAGGGAATAGTGAAGGTGGTTCGATGAACCCTCTACCAGGCACTTAAATGTGATTTACAAAGTATCCTTGTAGATGTAGAAGAAGACCGAGAGAGGTAGCGTAGTGGTTAGCACACTGGACTCGCATTTGGATGGGCGACGGTTCAATCCCGCGTCCGGCCATCCCGATTTAGGCTTTCCACGATTTCCCGAACCCGCACCCGAGAAATGCTGGGATGGTTTCGTTGAAAGGGCACAGCCGACTTTCTTTCCCGTCCTTCCCTAATCCGATAAAACTGATGACCTCGCTGTTTGGTCTCTTCCCTCAAACAAAGCAAATCAACGACAGACCAGATAACAAGACATTGAAGAAAGAAATTTTGTGACAATATTATGCAAAATTTCCGACATACCGGCACGTTACCTTCACATAACAGTTTCTTCAGGTCATCAATCAATTGTTACTAGAATACGATATCCGTGATAAGACAGTATTAGTGTTTACAGACAACGCTGCAGTTATGAAAAATCTGCCTAAATCTTAAAGATACGACATTAACCCTATTTTGCCGACTGCATCAACTTACAGGGTATAAGATTGTTTCAAAGCAAAAACACTTTCCAAAATTTCTTTGTAAACAAAGGCTACTATGTCTTAGCTCTACATTAGCCAGTGACAAACTGCGCAATATTCAAAAAAGAGCGAAAAGAAAAGAACTGAGACTGGTACAAGTGGTGCCTACTCGATGGAACAGCTCATTCCACAGGCTCAAAAGAATTTTGGAAGTACGAAGTAGGCTTGAGATTTCTATCAATGAGAGTTCAAAAGTACTGCCTATGCTCACTGAAGAAAATTACTTATGTACACAAGAGATAACAGATCTTGAACCTTTTGAAACAGCAACAACAACAATCTCAGGGGAATCATACATCACTGCGTCCTTAATTATCCCTCTTATACGAGGTACTGCTACAAAGTTTTCAGACTCGTAAAACACCTAAACAACTAATGAAGGACGAAGTGTTCTGGACTGCTTGATTAAATCAGTCAGTAAAAGAATTAAACCATTTAACACATTGAATGTTAATACGCTTGCGACATTATTAAATCCAATGGTTTAAGAAACTTGTTTCTGGACATTTCAAGACACAGAGGAAGCTTCTATCATCGCATCAACTACAAGAATAATACCTGAAACAGAAGCATCCTTGAGCTGCGCTAATACGTTTACTGATACGTCTAACAGTTTGAAATCGAATGGTCTACCTCTTTTACCCAATTAGCAACAGCGCAACTTTTATGTCGTTAAACAAACCAGTGACGTCATAATTGACTTACATCAATATTTAGAAAAATCTGTAATAGACAAGAAGGCTTATGTATAAGAACATTGTGAAAAATCTAACAGTATGTTTCGTGTGATGGCCATTAAAATTTTGTGGTGTCCAGCGACTTCAGTTCCATCAGAAAGGGTTTTCTCCATGGCAGTATAAATAATTACTTAAAAACACAACAGGCTAAATAAAGGAATTTGAACACCTTACGTGTATCTTCTAATGTATTTTAAACAACAGACTAAAGGACAAGAATTTAAGTACCTTACCTTTTTATAAAACAAAATTAGCGTATTGTCTATTATTGTATTTTAAGCAATAAAAATTCTTAGAAAGCTGTTTTTCATTTGAATACCTACCGAAAACAATCGATAGTTAATGGATACAGCGACTATTTTTGAAAGTATAATCGATACTACCAGGTGTGTCGACTGTCGATGTTTCAGCAACACTATAGGTGGTTTTCAGTGATACATCTCATTCGTAACTGGCCTACCGGCAAGCCTTTGAGTTCGCTAGGATAGAATTAGGCATGTGTGTCACGTAGGGCGGCTGACGCGACAGTGACACTGTTACAGAGCGGTCTTGATAAATTTGATTGAAACCTCACTCGCAATTTCGACTATTTTCATCCTTTGACAGCTACAGACGTGCTCACTGCATTCTGTGGAAATAGCGGCTTTGTTGTTGCCCTATACCGCTGCCTTGTCGCCCTATACGGCTGCCCGCGCCTGGTGACCCCGTTCCGGTCGTTCCCCGTACAATGGTTGCGCCGCACGGACCGGCATCTCTGTGTAGAATATTCCTGGAACGATTTCGTCTGCCGCTCTGGGTTTTGCCGTCCCCGATACAAAAAAAATACAGTTACTCAAATAACTACAAATGAATCACTCCATAGACAATCACACCGGTGTGCCAGTATTATTTCAGACCTAAAATTTACATCTGTCCCTTGCTTTTTAATAGGATGTAAAAAACGTCTGATCGAAGGTAACTGTCACTTTTGCTTCGTCTCATTAACTTAGAGTTCATTCACAGTTACACATCTTTAAAACTACTGGCCTACATGTATTTATGCTCAATGGAAACTTAAAAGATGTAAAGAACAACCTGGATGGTATTAGAGACAGGAACACAGACTACAGATTACTTCGTTCAGTGAAGAGACTATTTTATTGTCACATGACGTACGGAGAACCTCACCTGACACTATCACAATTCTGTTCGTTCAGTTCCGCGTCAAGAATTTGTGGTGTACAGAGATCATTTTCCAATTACAAAAATATTTTGACTCGTAAGTGTAACAAGTTTAACACACGTGGCTTGTAATTTTACTAACAAAATAAAATGGGTATCAACTGTTTCGTTGTTTTAACTCTTTTATATGGTCACTGAAAGTGCACATTTTGTGACTACCTTTTTTATGAGTTATGATCGTTCTGTACGAAAGTAACATTCACATAATAATTTACACTACACCGGCCTTAAAACTTGCTACACCAAGAAGAAATGCAGATGTTAAACGGGTATTCATTGTTGAAATATATTATACTAGAACTGACATCTGATTACATTTTCACGCAATTTGGGTGCATAGATCCTGAGAAATCAGTACCCAGAACAACCACCTCTGGCCGTAATAACGGACTTGATACGCCTGGGCATTGAGTCATAGAGAGCTTGGATGGCGTGTACAGGTACAGCTCCCCATGCAGTTTTAACACGATACCACAGTTCATCAAGAGTAGTGACTGGTGAACTGTGACGAGCCAGTTGCTCGGCCACCATTAATCACACGTTTTCAATTCGTGAGAGATCTGGAAGAATGTGCTAGACAGGGCAGCAGTCAAACATTTTCTGCATTTAGAAATGCCCATACAGGACCTGCAACATGTGGTCATGCATTATCCTGTTCAAATGTAGGGTTTCGCAGGGATCGAAAAAAGAGTAGAACCACGGGTTGTAACACATCTGAAATGTAACGTGCACTGTTCAAACTGCTTTCAATGCGAACAAGACCTGATCGAGACGTGTAACCGATGGCACCCCATACCATCACGCCGGGTGATACGCCAGTATGGCGATGACGAATGCACGCTTCCAACGTGCGTTCACCGCAATGTCGCCAAACAAGTATGCGACCATCATGATGCGGTAAACAGAACCAGGATTCATCCGAAAAAATGACGTTTTACCATTCGTACACCAAGGTTCGTCGTTGAGTACACCATCGCAGCCGCTCCTGCCTATGATGCAGCGTCACGGGTAATCGCAGCCATGGATTCCGAGCTTATAGCCCATGCTGCTGCAAACGTCGTCGAACTGTTCGTGCAGATGGTTGTTGTCTTGCAAACGTGCCAATCTATTGACTCAGGGATGGAGACGTGGCTGCACGATCCGTTACAGCCATGCGGATAAGATGCCTGTCATCTAGACTGCTTGTGATACAAGGCCGTTGGGATCCAGCACGGCATTACGTATTGCCCTCCTGAACCCACCGATTCCATATTCTGCTAACAGTCTTCTCTACCAACGCTAGAAGCAATGTATCGATACGATAAACCGCAATCACGTTACAATCCGATCGATGGTACGCATTTCTCCTCCTTACATGAGGCATCACAACCACGTTTCACCAGGCAACGCCGGTCAACTGCTGTTTGTGTATGAGAAATCGGTTGGAAACTTTCCTCGTGTCAGCACGTTGTACGTGTCGCCACCGGCGCCAACCTTGTGTGAATGCTCCAAAAAGATAATCATTTGCATATCACAGCATATTCCTCCTGTCGGTTAAATTTCGCGACTGTAGCAGGTCATCTTCGTGGCGTAGTAATTTTAATGGCCAGTAGTGTACATAATTTCTTTGTAATGTACTTTGTAATTATTCACTCATTTAATACTTGTCGAATAACAATGTAGTTTCCTGAAACACAGTCACTTGTTCCCTTGTTATTGTGCGCGACTGTTTTTGTTAACATTTGTTTGTATCTACATTCCAATTGTTTTGAGTAACTGTGTAGAGGTTTTTACGCTTTAATGTCGGTTGTGTACTCAAGATTTTGTTATAGGTTGTATCTATTACGACCGCGTAATAGATTATCGCACTCATCAGAAGCCAAGTGCTGAGTTTTCACATGTACCTCTCTCGCGGAGACACCCATCTAAATAGTCTACCTCGCGCAGCCTGCCGTATCTGCTCTCCATACTTGCGTCATACAGTCGACAAATTGGCAGAGAGGTAATTGTTTCTGAATTTGTTGTTTAACATCACGTATGTCCGCCTCGGTAGCTGCGCGGTCAGCGCGACGGATCAAGCAAAGCTTCCCTGGTTTGATTCGATTATTTTCTCCGCTCGGGGACAAGGAGTTGTACTGTTCTTACTCTCATACCGTGATAAATGGCATTCTACTCTTCTCATGGTTGTTTGGGAACACCACAAAACCTAATAAATTAAAAAAAGAAATATCGCCATCCAGACCATTTATAGTTACACTTTAGCACAACTCGATTAGGGTTTTGTATAAGGCTGTAGGCAGAGTGATTTGCTTATTTTATTCGATAATACACTATAGCTTTAGCCTAATATCCTGTTTTACTGAACTGCAGGTAACTTCAACACGTTCTAAGACAATTAATAGGTAATAACTCCTGTGAGGTAGCTTTCATTAATCATTAAAATTATCGTCACTTCGCTTATGATGCTGTACATGATGAAGAGTATTCGCCACCGGCTCTCACCTGATTGCATGACAGGTAGTGACTTTATAGCTAAGAGCTTGGTGAAGACACCGAACGTAGCGCTAAAGAAAAGACGCTGGCTCTTTGCTGGATGCATAACTTACTCCCATTCAAGAATTCCACAGAATAAATATCGGAGATTGTTCTGGCATACTTATGTTCTGAGTATTTCGTTGTAAGGTATTGGTGATCAATGATGGCTTATTACAGAATTACAGCACTTCCTCTGATTTCATACCCCTGTCTGTCTTTGTTCCGATATTGCACTGAACTATCTGTGCAACATCGCAAAGAACTGTATGCTCTGTACGGCTTGTTTGTAAACAAGCTTGATCCATTCACTCACTTTATAGCCAGTGTAGGACACCAGATCGAACAATACATTTTTTAAACTGAGCGATCCGTTCTAAGATCAGTATTGTTAATCTGATTGTGGTGCCCCAGATGCTATAAACGGGAAGGAAGGAATTCATAATCGCGGACTTGGATTTTGCTGCATCTGAGGTAGCAGAACACAATTTAAGCAAGAAAGGAAGCTTGGATACCACTTGGATCTTAGAAGAATAACAATATAATGTTTTTCTCACAAGAGTCTCGCTCTAGGATACTAACCAAAGAAGAGACGAAAACAAAACTATTAGATAGTGGTCGGCCCAACATTACCAAAAAGCAATCCAAGGAGGCCAGACCACCGTACCACGACACTCTTGGGTCACAGTCCGAAGCTACCATTCCTGACGATCCGAGGCTACCAGCAGGATGTTGCGAATGGGGTGGTAGATCCCTTAAGTCCGGCCGGCGTGTCGAACTGCCTTCTGGTCCTTTTTTGTGGCAGTTTACTAATACATAGCGTCGCCGGTTCAGATCCGGTCCAACTGTCTCGGTGGACAAGTGAGGCGAGACTCAAAGCGACTGCTGAATAATAGCCGAGTATAGCACTTTGAAGGTGTGACGGTGGAACTTTAAGTTCCGTCCCCCCCCCCCCCCCCTCCCCCGACGGTGGGAGTACAGAAGAGGGTTGTAGTAATGGGCCAACTCTATGGTGAACGAAAAAAGTGGCTGGACGAAAACAGGCCACTGCTTGTGAATGTACGAAACGGTCAGAAAAACATGGTCATATTGGGCCTATCGTCAGTCATAGCCCGAATCCGAGTCCACCAGAATGCTGAGCGGAACGGGGTGTCGGTTCCAGCGCCGTGGAACTGTGGCGCCGATGGTTTGTAGTCCAGCGACCGTCTCACGGAGGGCTTCCACTTTACTGTATAGTTGGCGAGCCTTACGGAGAATGGTCGTCTTGAGAAGGACCGTATGTGTCTCCTCACGCAGAGTGACTATCCTGGTGAGGCGTTGGAGCGTCAGCATCCGGGAATTACTAATCGTGTCGCACGCAGAGGAACCATATGTTAGTGAGGAAAATTCAAAGGGGTGATACAGCAGGTGCTTGGTATCTAAATTCAGCTCTCGGCAGGAGAAGAACGAGTACAAGCCCCTTTATGGGCACCGTATTCTGCGTGGCGGTGCGTTCTAGTCGGCGGTGTGCCGGCATATAAAGACAATTGGCTGATAGATCTTCTGGGGATATTTTCGATCACGTGAGTGGAGTAGGAAAATAGTCCGCTTACTGTTCACGACCTCTGGCTCTGCTGTCGTTCCACGGTGCTCGGGCTGCGGGCCCTGGCGGCCATTGGCTGAGACCTGGGGCTGTGTTTTCGTCTCCATCAGCGACCTCGGTCGTACCGTACACATCTGCTTTGGTTTCACTCGCTGTGATGAAGGCATCTCGCAGCTCTGTTGTGTCATGCGGGATGCCAACGTCGTAGGCGGACGTGACTGACGCTGCAGTTGTGATTGTGCCCTCTATCAAAGTGTATTTAGGTGGTAATCGGGTTCCCGTTGATAGCCCGTTTTACCGTAGAGGGTCTTGAAGATGGTACAGTGTAATGTGTAAATCGATAGAATACTAACAAAGATCCTCAAACATAGGTGAAGGATTCTTTAATAAAGAAACGACTGAGATACCCTTTTCACTCTTGCTCCCGTGTTCCTTCTACCAGCATTCTTAACTGTATGTTAACAATGATACAAAACAATAGAGACTTATGAGCTGGCTGATATGCATCTTTTATACGGGTTCAACAAACACAACATAACAGAGGTACTACGTCTTTACGCGGAGTTGCGACTGGAGCGACAGCAACCACTTCACAATATTATTCCAATTGGGGGTTCTTGCATTACCCTGTGTTTTGTGTCTTATGTAATGGAAGTTTCGTAATACAGGCTTTCACACTCCTGTGAGGGCGTTTTCACAGAGCTAAGATGTGTGGCGTAACATAGCGAATACATAATACTTACATTATCAGTCGGTAACGAAACATCGGAGATCACTCGATTAGTCTACCAAAACACTCAGATTTTCATCATCAACCTACGAAATTTAATGCGTGTAGTTCGGATACATCAAACGAGGTGGATAAGGACTGCGATCAGTTATGGAGAGCACAAATCCTTGTGTCGGACGGAGAAATTCGAATCTGACTTGCTTTCACGCCCGTGAGACGTGTCTGAACGTTTCCCATTACTTATTCTTATGCTCTGCATGCTGAATACTGTTTGACTGATTTTCTCCACTTCCTCCTTTCTTAACAAATAATGTGCACCCCATTACCAGATTCCACAGGGCCCTTCTCTTGTTCTGGTTGCGATCTATTGGAATGGATGGCCTTTACATAAAACATAACCTCATCCCCAGCCAATGTCTGGTCAGCGCAACTTGGCTGAGATTACTTCGGAATGTTCTTCTTCGCCAGCGCAATGTGTGACAGCGTGTTCATAAGCTATCAAAGGAATACCTGCGTAACAGCATAAGATTGCGCAGGTTACAAAACCTATAGTCCCAAATCGCAACCGCTATTGTCGGTGTAAGGTATGGTGGTGTTTTCCAACCGAGTGGTAACTGGTTCTAATCTTAAAAGACGTATTTATGGTTATTAGGTATGTAAGAGATGTGAGCAAATTCCTCGTTCGCTGGATCTGCGTTCACGACCTGGGCAAAGTTTCAAGCCTCTCAGCATTGTCAACAAAGTTGGGTTGTTAACATTCCGTCCATCGGATGTAAATGTTATGATCTATGACGTCTTCTCCCCTCAGTACATTAATTACTCGTACGTACCAACACAAAAATGACATTCATCTCACTCTATCATACAAAATGCGTATTGACGTATTGAGGGATATCCTTGTTAAAAGTTTTAATTGGTCGACCACAGGCGGCAGGCACGTCCTGAGGGGAATGTCGTCGATATCTACTATTAATAAATGGTCTTTAGAATATCGTGTCGTGACTATCATGTGCCCTGAAAGGGAACGTGCTAATGTCCAGTTCAAATCATATACATTTATTTAGCATTGTAGCTCAGAACTAGAGTACGAAACGCAAAACTACTAGAAAGTCCATTACTATCAACGGCAACAAAAAATATTGCTTAAACCGTGTGTTATTCTACGCAGACTCACCAGAGATTCTAGACGCACTGAAGGCATCCAATTTCTTCATTACACAGTCTTCTAAAAGTATCTGTATAACCATACGCTGTCGTTTTATGGGTCTATCAAGAAACGCTTTCATCCTCTTGAGCTACAAACTCAGACAAGAAAGCGCAGTGGTCACCACTCTGGACTCGCTCCTGTAACACTAAAGACGCTGCGATGATTCCATTGAAAAGGAAATGTTCATATTCCTTCCGACCCTCTTATCATCATTAGTTACTAACCTCGTCTTCGACTTCATTTTCGATGTTTCCTGTATATCTCGGTTGCTAAGCGGTGGAACGTGCTTCTCTAAAATTCTTTTCTCCTGACAACGGATAAATACACCTACGTCAAACAACAATCAACTGACTGCTTTGAACGCCACAATTACGTTCCTGCAGAGGATTCCCCGAACGACCTTCAGACTAGTTCTCTAACGTTCCACTTCTAAGAGCGAGTGCGAAAGCGCTTTCTGTACGAGCTATGATTTATCATAATTTCTTATGATGATCGTTGCCCCCATGTAGGATAGAGACAACAAAAATATTTTCACTTTCAGAGGAAAAAGTTTGTGATTATAATTTCGTGAAAAAATCTCTCAGAAACGGGTTGCCATCCAAACACACGTATCATCCCAGTGACTCTCTCCCCTAACTCGCTACAAAACAAGACGAGCTGACCTTCTTTCAACTTTTTCGATGACTTCCATTAATCCTATATGCAAAAGGATCACATACAGCACAGCAATACTCTAGCAGAGAACGAACAAGCGTAGTGTAGGCAGTCTCTTTAGTAGACCTTTTGCATCTTGTAAGCGTTCTGCTTTGCCTTGCCCGCAACATTATGTATATGATAGTTCCAATTTAAGTTGTTCATAATTGTGATTCCGAGGGATTTAGTCGAATTGACAGCCTTTAAATTGGTGTGGTGTGTCGTGTAGCGAAAGTTGATTTCTTTTTGTACTCATGTGGATAATCTCGCACTTTTCCTTACTGACAGACAACTGCCACTTTTCGCACCATACATCTATCGTGGATATTCATATTGAAATTGGTTTTAATCTTCTGATGACTTTACTAAACGTTAACTGACAGTATCATCTGCAAACAATCTGAGAGGACTGCTCAGATTGACTCCTAAATCGTTTATGTAGTTCAGAAACGGCAGAGGGCCTATTACATCTTCTCGGAGAACGCCTGATGTCAGTTATGTTTTACCCATCGATTCTCGGGTGATTACTTCGTACTGTGACCTTTCGCCACTACATCATGAATCTAATGCCACAGCTGATACCATACAGGCAAGCAATATAATTGGATGTAGCTTGAGAGGAACGGTATCAAAACCTTTCTGCAGATCTAGGAAGTTGAATCAGTCTGACATCCTTTGTCGATCGCATTCATTAAGTCATGCAAACAAACAGCTCGTTGTATTTGGAAGAACGATAGTTTCTGAATCCGTGTTGACTAGTGCCTATAAGCCGCTTCCTTCAAGGTAATTCATACGAATATAGTATATATTCCATAGTCCTGCTGTAAATCGGCGTCACAGTAATGGGTCTCTATTTATTAGAATTACTCCCGTGTCCTTCCTTGAATACTTCCAGTCATTTGATACGGATCATTCGTTACGATACATCAAGCGATAATATGGCATCTATTGCCCCATCTAATGCTCGACAACCAAGCCGAATTTTTCTGTGAGACATAGAGGCAGTAACAGTCTCTCTCAAGTTCGATATCTCTGATTCCGGTGTTCTTGAGCGCAGTTCTAGTTGCACGGACTTATCTGCGCGCCCTTTAATATTTTATCGCCAATAACGTGCTGTTCTCGGCTTGTTTTGCTCTAGAAATGTCGTGAGTGCTCGCAACGCTGTCCGCTGTTTGATATGCTGATGGCATCAGGTTTGCATGTCAGCTCAACGTTCAGTTGTTTGCGTTCGTGAAAGCAAGGCGCCTCAAAGACAAATATTTAGCTTGCAAACCGCGTGACAAAATCACGCCTCTAACGCCATCAAAAGAAGCAGCTACATAATTTTTCGCCATCGCGAGCTAGATGGAGCTCACATTTATCTTATTTCTTCAGTTTCTTGTACTTTTGTTGATATGCGTTTGTTCGGATACGTAGTTGCATATCATTGACCAAGGTTGTACAAGCAAATTTATCAACGCATGAAGTAACATTAATTACTTCTCATAGTTAAGGTTGTGCACAATGAAACTAAATGGCACAGGCACAACGGAGGTCTTGAAATTGTAGAATACTAAAAAGGAATGAAAAGTATTCGGATGTATTATATTAAGTTAATGATTAGTGTGTTTCCGTACCCAAGATCTGTATTGAAGGCAAATACGCTTAAGTCTTTACCCTTGTTGTGCCCTCAGGAGTAAGGAATGGAAGTGAGAGGAGTATGTAAATTGCGCTTCTCTAAAACATAATAATACCTTTACATCAAAAGAGACCAATGCCCATAGAAACATATAAGACAAATAATACAGGTTATTTTACGGAAATACGAACACTGTTCGGTAAATAGTGAAGCGTTACGTTGACTTAGGTAAAGACATACGAGGATAAATAGACGAGATCAATGGTGGTGCTCGTAAAGTCTTTCTGGTCTCAGACAGATATTCTTTACAACAATGGCATTGTTGAGTGTCACGAATGGGATGCGGTTACATGTGCACCTTCCTTTTTTTTAACAGTCTTGTTTAGACAGTTCCTCACTAAATAAGATATAACCCCAGAGTAGTTTCAGAGATTAACTCGGTTGGAAATGCTTGAATTATCATGATATACCCGACGATGGGACAGCGTGTTTCCAGGAACTATGATGCCAAAGTTTAACAACAACTTTATTTATTCTTGTGGGCTCTTAGGGACACATAAGCTGAACCAATAAACAGTAGAAATGCTTCGGAAAGGAAGACTAATCGATAACAGTTTTTGGTACTAGCCATAAAAGTTCAACAGACGCCACCTCTGCCTCTTTTAAAATTCAGAACGTAACTTCTTTAGCGGGAAAACATAAGTTAACCAAATACTGCAGGTTCTGTTTGTAGACAACGTTCACAAGTTTTGTATACATCTTTTGCAGGTGACATCTGTCCATAAACGTTTATTGGGCCTACTGCAAGATTCCTCATGCACTCGTATCAAACTTACGTCTAGACACCCCTTACAATCATATGTTTAACTTCCTTTGATTCTCAACACTGTACGGACATAAAATGTATTATTTAAAGTTAGAAAAAGAAATGTCCACGATAATAAAGTCATTGTTGTTCAGGTAGTTGGTTAGTGTGGTTTTATGAGACACCACAGCTGTTACACTTCTTTTCATTTCTGTTTAATATTACTGTTGTAGTTGGCAGGAGAGCTGACCATTTTGCTAAAGGAGGCCGAAATGCACGCGTCTCAGCTCACGCACGCTGGCATGAGGTCTGGAACATGACAAGAGAATTAGAATTGAGAAAAACGGGCGTAGCTGGAAGAATACTTAATTTTAATCCATTAATGACGAATGTCGCTCTTTATGGTACATGATTCACAATATCAATAGTACGGATACTGGCGCCTTGCTAGGTCGTGGCAATTAACGTAGCTGAAGGCTATGCTAACTATCGTCTCGGCAAATGAGAGCGTAGAAGTCAGTGAACCATCGCTAGCAAAGTCGGCTGTACAACTGGGGCGAGTGCTAGGAAGTCTCTCTAGACCTGCCGTGTGGCGGCGCTCGGTCTGCAATCATTGATAGTGGTGACACGCGGGTCCGACGTATACTAACGGACCGCGGCCGATTTAAAGGCTACCACCTAGCAAGTGTGGTGTGTGGCGGTGACACCACATTCCTCTCCCGCAAATTGGCGTACGGTTGTGGCACAAGGCGTCCGCCCGCCGTGGGGAGGACCCCATGCTGACGTATGTGACGAGGTGGGGAGAGACGAGAGGGACGAGAATAAATCGCTTAATACTATCTGGAAACAGAGATGTAGCACAATAGAGCTCATTCTGTTCGTCAATGAGATCCAGAGCTCCGTAGACAGAGGCACCAAGAGTGACGTCCCCTCGACTTCCGAAAGGCATTGGACACGATTACTTATTGTTGTTTCGTGAACAAAACACGAGTTTCACTCGTATCGGCCTAGATTTTTGACTGTCTCTAAAGACTGTTATGAAAACAGGTAAACAAAATGTCTCTTATTCTTTTTCGGGACAAAACCGACAAAGAGGAAAGTAATAACACGTTTCGTGTAGTGGCCATTTTCGCAGAAGCTGTATATAAATTGCAGTTGCTTCAAAGTCACTGCCATTCTTGCATGCTGGACATCGAAATTTTTATTTTCATTTGTGCATCCAAACGCGTTTGGACTTTTTTACAAGTCATCTTCGGTGTGTGTGCTGAAATATTACATTATTTGTCCATTTATACGCTTAGGATATGGTTTCACATCGAGGATATATATTTAAAAACAGTTCCTTAATGTTTTCTTGTGAAATGGAAGAGAACTTATAGGTTATGTCTAATTTATTACATGGAAGCAAACTTCTTAACCAGGTGGACATCTTACAGTTCACTTTCAGTTCACTCTTTACGTTACACATCACTGTAACTGCCATCTTTTTAATATAGAGTTTCGTTTGTTTTTCCAAGTGTTACCAACGCTCTCAGTTTTCTGTATTCATCTGTTTTGCGAATGAGTGTGTGTGTGTGTGTGTGTGTGTGTGTGTGTGTGTGTGTGTGTGTGTGTGTGTGTGTGTTTGTGTGTGTGTTAAAAATGTCTTTCGCGAACACATCCTGAGTTGATAGAATTTTCCATGAATTGTAACTGTATGAGTTGGTTCCCACAAAAATTAAAATGGGTTTTACTGTTTCTCTAAAAACAATCACTTACATCATTAGTCACAAGTTTTTCATTGTAGTAGGAAAATAAAATCTCTAATGAGACCATAATTTCAAGCCGTGAGCTAATTTTGTACCCTGCGCGCTGCAGTGAAGGGGAAACTTGTGGGGTGGACTAAGTGGCAGAGGAGTTGGCGAAGCTGGTGCAGAGGTATGGACGTAGATAGAAATTTTATGAGGAAGCTCGGTGGGTAAAGGAAGACAGGGAGGTGTGCTGCGGTTCCGCCCCTCCCTCGTACCAGATTGTGGGGGTGGCGAAGATAGGTCCGGCAGCTCCATTGTCATGCGAGGCGCGGCGGCGGGACCGCCCCCGCGCTGTGCGCCAAAAGCCTCCTCCCCCGGCGCTGGATCCGATGCTTCGCTCTGTCGCCGCCGCCTCCGGACCCACCTAGCTCGCTTTCACACACGGGTCTCTGTGGGAGTTATAAATTTGTCGTGTGGAGGGAGGAAAAAATTGTCCCGGCGCATAAGGAATAAAAAAGCGATAACTCGGCCCTCCACTTTCAGGAGCTCTCCAAGCCTTGGGGCAGTTTGTCCCCAACCCCTGTCTTCCATCACAGTCTGGGAGGTCTCCAACTAAGTCAGATGGCTTTCTGCAATCTGGCCAGAAAATTACGTGAGCAGTTCGCACCTAGCGGAAGGTGACCTCTACGTCCTGCTTACAATTTTCCTCTTCGAGAAACATATCTGCGGTGTAGGTTCACTATATGAGACTAGCGCCTATGGTTTTGCTGACCCTGGTCAGTCATCTGCAGTACATAACCAGAATACTGTGGACAATTGTCTGACTGGAACTGATCTGATCAAAAATGAAAGCGGAACAAACAACTTCGCAGTTCTGTGGAATATAATGTGTCAGAGTGGGAGTGCAAACTGTTGTTATACAATTCTTCACGTGGTATTTGCTTATTATAATAGGTAATATGTAAACGTCGTATGTCACTATTGGCTGGGGCGGTGTATACACTGGGTGAGTATAGCGGTGTGTCGGAATGGGTTTTCTTCGTTCGGGTACCTGTCAAAATCGTGCGTTAGCGTCCTCAGTTGCGAACCAGGTTATAAAATGCGGGACCAACGCGAAAGTGTAAGACTTTAAGACTAAAATTAATGACTATGATACTGTACAACTTTAATGTATATTAAGAAATGCAGTATGGATTACACAACTGTAACAGTATATATTCTTATAGATGATCGATTTCGGTCTAGCATCTGACCATCTTCGAGCACAAAAACCATATCAGCTATAGCGTAACTAGAACAATAGTGGTCATATGTACATTGTTACATTGTTGATATTAGCTGTATATAGTAAACCTCATTGACGTTCTTTTACGTGGTACACTCATGTATCGAACAGAGTAAATCAAGGATTATTATGTGGAATAAACTCTGACTTACTGTGTTTAGTGCTTGAGTGCACCACACATTTTGCCTGAAGCTATGCAGCCCACATAACGTAAATGACGTGCATTCATTTCTTCAAGACAACTCTCAGCCGCACTCTACAAGGGCAATGAAGGTGTTTCTGCAGCGTTTTCGATGGGCTCTTTGATCATCCACAATACAGCCCTTAATTAGATCCATTTGAGTATTATCTTTGCGCACATGAACCGCTGGCTACGAAGACTATATATTGCCACAGACAACGAGCTGCAGACTAGGGTAGATAATTGGCGGAAAGCACAGGTTGCTGCTTTCTGTGACGAGCGTACCAGAAAGTTTTTGTAAGACGCTACGACAATGTCTACGTCGGAGCGGGAACTTTTTAGAGAGGAAGCTCGAAGGTGTGACGAACTGTTGCCAATAATTTTTTATTTTTTTTTAATTTCACTGTGGTTTCGTTTCCACGACCGATCGGATCTTACTTTCGGAACAGCCCTCGTACGTCCATTATTACAAATAAGCAAACAAGCACATAAATGTACCATTTTTACTGTGAGATCGTTTCCTCCGTTTGTGTTTGGTATGTATTATATTACGGCCTTATTTGCTACTTAATATTTATATTTAACTTTATTTTGTGACGGAAGAATCTGCTTTGCACTGTTTAAGGCGCTGGACACTAGCTTGTCCATATGACTGACTGCCATTTTCCCCCATCGCATCCTTTGTGCTGTTCACTTTAGGCTTATCTAGTTCATTCAACCAGGGACCAACGTACAGCGTCAAGTATGGATCGAGTTAAGATCTTTTGTAACTTTCCCAACTCAGAGTGGCAGATGAGTTGCTAGCCTGATTGAAATCTGTAGTATTTAATAATTGAAATATATATCAAAAGATGTTATTCATTTTTTGTAACATCTGAAATGACCTGCAGAAATATTAATTCGTTTTTACTTTTAACAACCGGTTTCGATAGATGTAAGTGCCGTCTTCTGTTCTTCAAAAACTTTTTTTACAAAACATGTTCATTGTGAGTTAGAACCTCATCTAATTTTGTCATTATGGAGTATAAAATATGCATATTATACAAAGGTTTGTCAGAAATATAAAGCACCCTGCAATGTCCGTATAGGTAGCACCCGCGGATGTTTGCTAATTCTTAAAAATTACAATATACAGTGAAATAAGTATTTTTATGTCTCTTTATGCTTGTGTAACATGTCATATATATTGAGGATCCACGTCAGACAACAAAATATATGGTGCCCTCAATGTGAGCAGATACATTGCAGTTTGGCACCCAAAATGGAACGAAAAAATACCGGTATGTGGAATATATCTCAGCTAAGACATTTTGACTGTGACATGTGTTTCAGATATGATTCATCTCTTATATGCTTTTAAAAAACTCACGAATATACCTTTAAAACGTTTTGAAATAGTGCGCCCTTTTCTTTTTGTGAGCCCACAAGGAGACTTCGGCAACTTCTCGACAAAGGGTTCTGAGTTACCGGTATTCTTCCGACATCCCCACCACAAAATACCGTATGACATGCTTGCACATGTGTCTGGGATATTTTTACGACAACGAAGGACTAAAACAACCATGTAGGGGTCCAGAAGGAAACTCGTACTACTACAAGAATCAAGAAATTTTGGGACGCATAGAGTAACATTGTAAAATTTACCCAAAATGTCCGTGACAAATGAACGTAAGTTTTGGTTTGGTTTTGTTTTCTTTCGACGTTCCGCCGTTGTCATTTGACAGCAGGAGAAAATTATTTTGTCGAGGCATTCATGAAGAAACTATCTCAGCCCTCAATTCATTTTGATATATGCAGACCAAGGGTGAAGTAAATGACCAGGTATGGATGGGCAGCTGAACTTCGCATAACGTAACGCTACTTAAAGCCTTCATCAATGTTTAGGGGCCTTGAGTAAGATATCAGTTGAACTATCATTCGGTCTCTATGGGAGAAAGTGGGTACTTCAGTCTAGTGACTGATTTTTAGAATCACATGAACGGTTCCGCACTAGACTGTCATAAGCAGTTTCTCCCATATTCTACAGTTTTTTTGTTGTTGTTACATACGAATTTGTGTTTTGTACGGTATTTGAAAATGTTTCGCTTTCTACACATTTAATTGCCTTACCGTATTTTAGAGAATTGGGAATGTACTGTTTTTTTTTTCACAAGTTACAATATTGTAGGGTGTTTAATATTTTAGATATTTTTTCAAATTAAGACATAACATGCGGATAGTGAAGCGAGACTTCGTCGGTAATGCACGATGGTGCACACTGAAAGAGTAAAAGGTGCTTTACGATGAAACGTGTGTTACTTGCGAATGAACCGAGGTCTTTTGGGTCTTATTAATTCGACCTGTCTTGAAAATGAAACGCTGTGTTGGTTTCCTACACATTCTGTTTCAAAATGTAATATTCCTGCTTAGTTTGATTTCACTTACTGATTGCTGGTATGTGGTACAGCAGTAATGGTACAGGTAAACTATTAAATACAATAAAGACAAGATTTTCTCGATTCGAATGCTTTTAAATTTCAGTAGCATATTTGTTCCAAGTGCATGACCATTTGTACCTAGGAACATGTTTTCACATCCCTAAAAACCATATTTTTCCAGCGTAATTATTATATTTTCAGAAAAATGCTGCATCTCATAAAAAGTGAGAGCTATGATTTAAAAACGGAATAAGAAAGTATATTAAGCCTCTATTACAAGGCAGGCAAGAGGAAAGAGTTGAAAAGTGAATTCAGATAATTTTCTGTGGTAGCTCAACACTTAGAAAGAAAGTACGGATTGCAGAAAAGCGAGCGTTAAGAATGGTTAAGAATGATGTCATGTAATACCTCTGGAAGCAGCTACGAATTTTAACTGAGTCACAATACATATTTTCGCTAGTTAAATTCGTAGTAAGTAATCCATCACAATTTCAGAAGAACATTGACGAACATACCTATAACACTATAGAGAAAAACTGACCTTTATTAGGCACTTGACAGTGAAGCTGTCAGTATCTCAGAGAGTAGTTCAGTAGGCAGCAATAAAAAAATTTGATCATTTGCGCAGTAACATTAAATTTCTGACTGGTAACGAAGCAACCTTTAAATATTATTTAAAATTTAAAGTCATTTCTCTCGGACATCTATTCTATTGAAGGATTTCTGCTTAAAAACTGGTAAACAGCAAAAAAATAATAAAAAGGAATTGAAGTGTTACTTTGTTCATGGCTGTTAGCACTATTGATGGGTACATATGCTGTAAAGTGACCCTTTCCGTACCATTTCGATAAAAGAATTGTTCGGATCACCAATTGAATGAGTAACTAGTTACCTAACTGTTCCCTATTTGAGGTCTCTTCAGGATGCAAAAATGTGACTCGGTAAACCATTGATTCAAGATCACGCAGCTAGTCGGTTGGAAATCCGTGGTTGTTTAATCAGTGAAATTCACCAATTCAATGCGTTCCCTTCTGCACATGTAGCTTTACCGTCTTTTACTGACTGTAAGACGGAACACACTATGAGAGAGGCTACGGACTGTGAGACGCACATTTATATTGAAGCAGTTAAAAAAATAGAAAATTAACGATTTTTATTGCTAGATTTCAAAGCCAGACCAACAAAACTCTAGGTTTATGAAACAAACCTGTCCTTTAAAACCACTGAAAAAGCACCATCTTCTAGTTTCTACCTTTTCGTATTCAAACCTCTATTTACACATTACTCTTCTCGTTTGTTTTTCAGTTCTTCCTTACTAGCCCGCCAGTCGCGAACGGTTTTTTTTCTGTTGATGGAGTGCCGAAATGCCACTCAGCTGCTATGATACCATGTTCTTCTATAGACATGCTATTGCTTTCAATTTATAGCCCACATAGTATGACACCTTTTATTTTTTACATTACAAAACTAGCTACTAACAAATGTTTTGTACTGTTACCAATAGCACAGATTACTTTCAATTCTAGTTCACTTGCCCCATAGATTTCAGTGACTCATCATTGCCTACACAGTGCTCTGAATTTGTAATGACGGAGCGGGAGGGAGAAAGTGCTACCAAGCTTATGAATCCTCGCAATTCATGTTGATCGCATCGGTACACTGTTGCTGCCAATTGAATCTATCGTTACCAGTGAGAGTTAGCTTTCGCACAGGATCGAATGTGTGGTAATGATTTTTAAGACAGGTGGAAATTTTATATCAAACGCAGTATATTTTTATGTTAATTTCAAGCTTAAGAAGACTTGAATGTTGAGGAAGAAAAAAGTGCGTTTTATAGTGCGTAAAATATGGCATATTAAAATATAATGTTTGATATGGTGGTTAAATGCTGTATTGTGTGCATGTGTATTAATCCAGGGACCTAGAAACGAGGAAGAAGCATCGTACCGCCGTAGCCCTCAGTGGTAAACAACCCCACAACAGGCCACCGCATTCAACCAAACCCACGCCGAAACTAGGGCTACTGTACGGGTTGTCCCCAGTGTCCCCCCCCCCCCCCCCCTCCCTCCCCCTACCCCTCTGGGAACGTCTCACACCAGACGAGTGTAGCCCCAAATGTTTGCGTGGTAGAGTAATTATGGTATACGCTTACAGAGCCGTACACTGCTCGGTTTAGCCCGTTTATCGTTTGTCAACTTCTATTAAGGTACTGCCGCCTCGTTTCTTATCCCATTTACTGGCGTCACCAGCTTCCTGCCATACTTGCCCGTGAGTGGCAGCAGCAGCGCGTATCGATAAGTGCACTGTCGTACCATCTCTGGAGTGACCGATAGTATTTCTGGGTCGTCGTGTGTCTGGCCGTCAGTTGGAGACGGACCAGCAGTGCAGTCGGGACGCAGCAGCAGTGAAGTCGGGGGGACGGAGCGCCGCTCAGGCGCCGACAACCAGTGCTCGCCGACCGTTGGCGACACATATGAACTGTCCGACGGAGGGAGATTGGAGCGGGACGACCGTTGCTTGGTCGTTTGGTTGGTCGTCTCATCGGCCGACGTATATTTGGTCCTTTCACCGTTTCCGGGTCTGGGCAGTTGGACGGTTAGCGTGGAGCAGTGAGGAAGTGTCCGTGGTGCGTGTCTCGCAGGGACCTGGCGGCGTCCAAGCGCGGTCGGAGTTAGAGGGGCTGTACCCATTGTTACGAGGTCTATGGTTCACCGATCCCGGGCACGAAAGATAAGTAATCTTATCGGATGGTCCGTTGACTGTCTGTCAGTTGGGTTGTAGTCGGGTCATCAGTGATTGGCCTGACTGCCTGTCTCACCTAAGCGAGCGTTAGTGTTTGAATTCCAGGCCAAAGCTCGAACACCTAAGTGCCCTTGGGTGTACTGCCCATTTAAAAAAAAATTTGTTTGTACTTGTATTGCCTCTAGCCGATTTTTTTAAAATTAGCGTTGTTTTTCTCTTAAGGCCTTCAGTCTGGCTTAAAGAACTGTTTCTCGTAAGACCTTGGCTTTTTAAAGGTTTTAATGTTGTTGTATTTTAAGTCGTGGGCCTTCAGCCGATTTTGAGTTTCAGTTGTTTGCTCTGAGGCCTTCAGCCTAAATTAAATCATAGTTTTACATAAGGCCTTTTGTATTTAAAAAAATAAAGTTAATGTTATGGAGTTATAAGTGTTAGGCCTTCAGCCGATTTAAATTTAACTTGTTACTTCAGCCTAACTAAAGAACTGTTTTAAAATAACGCTTGCCTTTTAAATTTCTGATTATGCTTGCGTTTTAAGTTATTGTCCTTAAGCTGTTTTTGATTAAATTGGCTTTTAGCCAGTAATTAAGTCCCAAAGATTAAAGCTGTGTGTTAAATTTTTTTCTTGTAATGTTTGATCAAATAATAAAGTTGTATGTTCGAGTGTAACTGACAGCACCTTTTTTTGGGCCCTTTGCACGACCTAACTATCTGTCCTGTGCAGCGGCTTAAGCAGCGCGAATCACGTACGTGGGGACAGCGTTTGCGCAGGAGTCGCCAATATTGTATAAATGCGCGTCAAACCGCGCTGCTAGCTAGCAGTGCAAAATACCGTATACTTATTTATTATAACAGAGTATTGTTTTCAAACAATATGGCCAATAAAAAAAACTACTACTTTCGTTCCACTACAGTGGGAGTAATCCACTAAATTACAGGCCCATATCGTTAACGTCGATATGGAGCAGGATTCTAGAACATATATTGTGTTCGAACATTATGAATTACCTCGAAGAAAACGGTCAATTGACACACAGTCAACATGGGTTTAGAAAGCATCATTCCTGTGAAACACAACTACCTCTTTATTCAAATGAAGTGTTGAGTTCTATTGAAAAGCGATTTCAGATTGATTCCGTATTCCTGGATTTTCGGAAGGCTTTTGACACTGTACCACACAAGCGGCTCGTAGTGAAATTGCGTCGTTGTGGAATATCGTCTCAGTTATGTGACTGGATTTGTGATTTCCTGACAGAGAGGTCACAGTCCGTAGTAATTGACGGAAAGTCATCGAGTAAAACAGGTAGTCTTATAGGCCCTTCGCTGTTCCTTATCTATATAAACGATTTTGGATACAGTCTGAGCAGCCGTCTTCGGTTGTTTGTAGATGACGCTGTCGTTTATCAACTAATAAAATCATCAGAAGATCAAAATAAACTGCTATACGATTTAGAAAAGATACCTGAATCGTGCAAAAAGTGGCAGTTGACCCCAAATAACGAAAGTGTGAAGTCATCCACATGAGTGCAAAAGAACTCCTTAAACTTCGGTTACACGATAAATCAGGCTAATCTAAAAACCATAAATTCAAGTAAATACCTAGAATTTACAATTAGGAACAATGTAAATGGGAAGGAGTGCATAGAAAATGTTGTGGAGAAGGTTAACCAAAGACTGCGTTTTATTGGCTGGACACTCACAAAATATAACAGATCAACGAAGGAGACTGCCTAAACTACGCTCGTCCGTCCTTTTTTAGAATACTGCTGCGTGGTTTGGGATGCTTACCAGATTGGACTGTCGGAGTACATAGAAAAAGTTCACGGAAAGGCAGCACTTTTTCTATTATCGCGAAATATTGGAGAGTGTGTCGCAGAAATGATACGCGATTTGGGCTGGAAATCATTAAAAGAGAGGCGTTTTTCGTTGCGACCGAACCTTCTCACGAAATTTCAATCACCGACCTTCTCCGCCGAATACGAAAATTTTTGTTGACAACGACCTACATAGGGAGGAAAGATCACCATGATAAAATAAGGGAAATCAGAGCTCGTACACAAAGAAATAGGTGTTCATTCTTTCCGACAGCAGTACGAGATTGGAGAAATAGAGAATTGTGAAGGTGGCTGGATGAACCCTCTGCCAGGCACTGTAACGTGATGTCCAGAGTATCCACGTAGATGTAAATGTAGATTTATTCACACTTAACATTTTTCTGGTCCCTTCGCTTCTGGTCTGGTACCACGTTTAACGCAAAGAAAAATCAAGGGACAGCAATTTCTCTCGGTACCGATACGGTTGGGCAGGAATAAACGGTACCTCACTGATGCACAGTTCGGCAGTAATTCAGTCGCAAACGCCCACAGTGTGTTTCGCGACATGCCAGCCCTGTCGCAAACGACCTGCCGCGAGCGCGTCCGGCATAGTACGGTCGCAGAGGCGGTGATAGATGCGCGATAAGCGTGCAGGCGCCGGACGCGGTCGATTCATCACTGGTGGCCACTGCCGTCGCTGATCCATCATCAGCTATCAAGGAGCTAAACAGCGCGGCGGGCTTCATTACCGCTAATGATTCCAGCGCGACAGAGCCGGGTGTGGCAGCGGCTACTACCGACAGTCCGCCGAGACTGGCAATTACGCGCGTGCCACCATGATAGCCGCCGTCCTGAGTGAGGAACGCGGGCGAGCCGCTTCGTGAGATGCATCTAGCTCCCCCACTCTCTACTGCCGCACTCCAGTTGCCCGGTGCGCATGTACATCAGTTATAGCGTGCAACATTTGCATCATCGCGTTTGCAGTCCTTCCGCATTTAAGTTCTACAATATACGTGTAAAAGGATTAAAAGGAAAGCAAAACTCGCGAGGATTACGGACACTGTTCGTGAACTCAATTGGGAATCCCCGGGGGGTAGACGACCTTCTGTTCGCGAAACAGTAATGGAGAGAAATTAGAGTTCCCATAAGGACCATGAAGGTAAGTGAGCTGCGGTGCGCCTTTTTTCGGCACACCAGCACTTTGGCACGTGACTATCGATTAAAAGTCTGGTACTATATTTTCTTGAATTGGATTTTAGTTTAAATTTCTTAGAGCACTGACATTGCTGAAGAATTTCAGTCACCTTTTACTGAAAGCATTTATTGGTTCTTCATTTATATTGTTGTTTATTGATATCTTAACTTATATAAACTGATGCTTGCTTGGTGTTTCCCGTGTTTCCTGCTGCCTGTGTTCCGGTTTACTGCGAGTTGCGTGCGCCACGAGCTGCTTCGGTGCACCGAAGCTGTGATGTGTCATCTAATGGGAAGTGACTCTCTGGCATTTCCGTGTTGCTTTCTGAGGCTGGTCTGCTGCTTCCGGTATATTAAGTTAAGTCACCTTTCGCCCAGGCAGCGTGGCGTCACCTATTTTGCATATATCTAAAAAAGGGGGTTTCTTAATTCGTTTGGGAATAAATTGTATTAATTAACTTGTTGTGCTCCTTGTGTTATTTGGATTCGTAACGAATTGGTGTGCTTTGTAAATCACTTTCACATTGTAGATTTTAAAATCACCTTCAGATTGTAATTTATTTCTTAATTATTTAAATTCCCGTGGCTCATCTTTTGAGTTAGTGGTTGTAATTGTACATTTTGGTATTGTCTGAAAAACGCCCACGTGTTGATTGCCTATAATCTGTTTTGTAAAAGCTCGATTTGAAAAAAATTGTTAATAGTTGATTTGCTAGTTGTTGTGTTAAGGAGGTACATAGTAGGGGCTAGAGGTCTTAACCTTCCATGCTAAGTGTACCCCTCATCCCGACTTCCTAAATCACAGTAATATATGTGAAATTAGGACTCTTAAGTACTCATACAGACAGTCCTTTCTCTCTTGGTCTGTTGTGAGTGGAACATGAACGGAAATGGCTAGTAGGTGTACAGTGTACCCTCCGCCACGCACTATTGCGTGGCTTGCGGATTGTGCACATACAGGGGACAGGTAAAATCATGTGAACATTAGTACATACTTGAGAATGATCTTTAATAATGTGCTGGACTCCCATGTGCCCGTAATACGGTGACTCTTCTTGGAATACTGGCGTTGATGATTGCATAGACTCGAGTGGAATGTTGTGCCACTCTTCGGTCAGAACCTCTTCAAATTCCTATAATGAGCGAGGCGCAAATCTGCTACGGAGTCTGCGCTCCAGTGCTGCCTACAAGGGTTCGATTATGTTGAAGTACTGGTCAGGGGAGAAGCTGCTGTTCAGTTGCATGCTCCTCATCCTAGGATTGTACTTCCCTGGCTGTTAATGGAAGCATTATCGTCCGGAAATATGTCATCATTGTAGGGAACAGCATTTTAATCATGGGATGCACCTTACCACCTAAAATGTTCACATAATCATTGGCTGTAACACCGCTTTTGAGAGTAATGATGGGACGAGAATACCATGATATGGTTACCCACAACGTCACACTTCCACCTCCATGGAATAAAGCAGACATGACAGTAGGCTTCATTTGGCGTTCTCTAGACTTAAATCCAGCCCCATGTGGGAAATAACGAAAACGTTGACGCGTCGGACCATGTGGCTTTTTTTTACAATGATCAACAATCAGGGATTTAATCTACTTACATCCATAGTTGAAAGGTAGGGCAGTGGGACGTCATCTGGCGTAAATTTATATTAAAAATGAAGAAATTCATGCAGCTGTATTTAAGACGTCGATTTTGTTTTGGCAACTAGTTTCAACATTGTAACAACGTCAGCTTCAGGCCCATACACTTATTGACGTCAACTGCGTGCGGCTGAAACGAGAAGTCAGTGGTGTGATATGGACGTGCTCCTTGTAGAAGGTGGGACTTACTCCCGACTGCTTATGAAAAGAAAATCGGCGTCTTTCAGCTGACAATGACATTTTATAAGCGAATCATGAAATTTAATTTGCCAGACCCATCCCCTTTCACACGAAGCAAATAACTAGATTAAACGTAACATATATAACATACACATTCTGCAAGGTGCTTTAGAGGCCGCGAGGTGCCAACGCAGCCTTCGCCTTCAACAAAAGTTGTTCCTCATAACCTGGTCTATCATTCCTACCATCGTGACGAAAATATTTTGAAACATCCCTTATACTCAGCGAACAGTAATGTTAGCTGCCAGTCTTTCTGCGAAAGATATGTAGAAGACTGCTTTGTATTAATAATTACTTGACCTGAAAGACAGGCAGTGACAGTAAGGCATCTGACCGAAAGAATATCTTGTAGTCTACTGTTTGTAATTTGTTGAACTTCGAATGGATACAGATTGAAAGTTTAACATGGGATGACAAGTAGTAGAATATCTGAACAGCCTGAACTCCAAATAACATTTCGTCAATAACTTGTTTTAAAATATTTTCAGGTGCTTCGACATCCAAAGGTGTTCTGCAAATTATTTGAGGGTTAGGAGAGACAAGAACTGTAGCAGAATCCGATAAAGGTCTGCTGGTATATCCACTAAATGCAAAATTTTCTGTATTTGCTGCAGATCTCGATGAATATCAAGTTTCTATTAACTGTATACAATCTATTTTAAGAACAGATTCCTGCTTTAGGTTCAGTATGCACGCATATATAAGAAGAAAGATATTCATGGATAAAAATACATAGAAGATGCTTTATCCATGAGATACGTAGAAATATTTGTCATTTCCTGCAGGGGCGAACAGGCTTAAGGTACTAAGGTACACTCTGCCTTCCAGGATGATCACAGTAATTTCAGAGAACATGGAAACAGGTAAAAGCATATTTTTCTACCAACATTTGGAAGATCTGTTAATAATCCATTTTTTACTATTAGACAGTAGATAGTTTGATAGTTTTCCTTCAATATGGGCTGAAGGAAACGGGTTTTTAAATTCCCAACCGAGCTAACAATGACAGTACGTTAGTGCCACGAGCAACAGTGGGTACCACTCTCACATTTCATAGTGTGAAGAGATGAATCGTGACATATAATGCGTAATAAGTGGTACTATCTTTAGGGCTGACAATTCTTTTGATCTTGTATTGGAAAATACAAAAAAGAAAAAAAGCGCACAAAATATTTTACATTATGGGGAAAAATGTAACATTCGCGTGTGAAGATTGCAAAAGACTTCGGACATAAACAATCCTTATAGCATCACTTAGCGATAAGCTGACATATAAAAATGAGTTATAAGTAAGACAAATCCTTAAATGTAGCAGTTATTCATTTTAAACTAAAGTGATTAAATAATATACCTGTCAATTAGTTTCCATGTTACAAATAAATGAAATATTAGAAATTACCATGGAATTTTATTTTCTCCCTAATGTGTCGAAATGTCTGTCAAGACGCGTAAAAATGATTACACAGTGTTACTCTTCGTACTTCGTCCTCCTTCATTTTCACAACATATCTCATTTGTTTTCATACGACTATCTTGGAAACGACAGGATTAATGCAAAGCAAATTGAATTAATAATAATTTCCATAAATACTGCTCTATGAGTTGATGGTAGATGATTGCAGCTGAACTGTATGTGATTCTTTTATTCTAATGATACAGTAATTTCATCATTAATGTAATGTGGTTCTAGAAATTGTGGCTGTTAGTTAACGTTAGATATGTTTCCCCTGCTGTGACTGTCATACGCTACTAGCCTGTTAATATTCTTATAGCTCTCTCACCTAAAACGAGTGAGGTGAGAGAGTGCTTAGCGCACAGGACGTGCATTAGGGAGAATTATGGCTCAAATACCCGTTCGGCCATCCTGACACAGGTTCCCCATGTTGTGGCCGGGATGACTCCTTTGGAATGGGCGCGCCCAGTTCCTTTCCCATCCTGTAATAATCGGTACTTTCGCTCCGACGCTGATGTCCTCTTTGTCGACAGGACGTTAAATTCTACTCTTCCTTCCTTCCTTCCTCTCACACTTCTCGATATTAAAATTTTACAATATGACGCATAAATGGTGCAACAAGCTACTAGGGGTTGTAGAGGGCTCTAGAGGAATAAATAGAGGCTAGGAATCGGTGTCCGGAAATTCTATTCAACGACGTTACAGAGCGTCGAAGTTACAGGCATGAGCAACAATAAACACACGCGCTACTCAGAAGCTTCTTGCATTTGGGATCGGTGTGAGTGCACCTTGGAGGTGGACAGGGGTGTGTGCTGTACCTCATGTGATCAGCGACGACATGACGGCTGAGGAGGAGACGCTGTGGAATTGGCCCGCTGTGAGCAACCTGGTTGCTGGAGGCCTAACCCGCTAGCCTGATGGAGGGCGGTCCATAGACATCAGAGTGTTGCTGTGGCGGCCACAGCTGGGGTGCGCTCAGGGTCAGGGCAGCAGTGGCGGCTGCTGCGGCGGTGGCAGGAGTGGCGGCGGCATTCGGTGATGAGTGGTTTCATTAAACTATTCCATATCGATTTAATTAATTTGCATAAATTTTTCAAATCAAGGTGGTGTTAGTTACTTCTTTTACTGACAAGTGATTCGTCTATTATCATTGGAAGTTGTTAATCGTTTGTCTAACCTAACCTAACCTAACCTAACCTAACCTAACCTAACCTAACCTAGCTAAATTGTAGTAAGGATAAGTTACGAGGGTTGGTTCCGAGACGGCGAGCTGGATGGGTGCGCTATTTCGTCCCCTCGGCGGCAAACGTGGCTTTGTACACTGACGGATCGTAGGCGGAACGCGTCGCAGTGTTACTTGTTATCAAGCGATCGCGGCCGATTACCACGATCGCCATTTGAGAAGATCGATCTGGCTGCTGGGTAGAAAGGCATTATCTCCTATGAATGCAATGCCATGTTCCCTCAGTGGGTGACGGTTTCGGACACGGGTGTCCAGAACAGGCTTTTCTCACGGAAGCTTCTAAATCTCGAACGTTTTTTGGTGCTCTGTTGCGCCGTTGGACGACGTTTCAAGACACGGGTTTCCATCCTAGATTTGTTCTTCAAGGCACCCTCTACAACCCCTGGAAGTCTGTCACAACAGTTCTGCAACATTGTGTATATTGTATCTGCGACAGTACTCTATACAGCCTAATTTTCTCGACTCTGAACGTAATATCTTTGCAGGCTACGAGACATAGAACCTCCATTGGAGATTTGGTAGTAGAAATTGACATTAATTACGTACAAATTTCATTGTTGTACGTTAGTGATTACCGTGCTTTGTTTTAGGATGTACTCCGTTGCATGCAGTGAGGGCTTCCAATTAATTTCTCATCACATTGAAAGGACCGGCCTGCGTTCCACGACGGGAGGCCAGAGCGTGACGTCACCACTGGTCAAATATTTAATTAGTGCGTATCGCGGCTGTACTTCCGGAACTAACGAGGGGTGCGGCAGCAGGTTTGCAATTACACGGCAGCTCGCACGGGCAGAAACTGAAAACGACCAAAATTAGTGGCCAATTCAGCGGAAGTAATTGGAAAGCCGCGTCGCCAGCGTACTCCGGAAGTTTCGTCAGCAGCGAAATGAGCAATTGGTTATCCTGTTAACCGAACGTTCGACTCACTGAAAATTTGGTCTTGATTTAAATCGCTGTATTGCTGTCCCGGGTTGCACGTATTCCGCGTGACAAGTCCGAGCGATGGGACGATCACTGGTTGGCTGCCTTCCCAAACAATTTGTTCCTTGGAGGAAAACTAAGAGGTTTTTTCAGTTCGTTGGAAGGCCAGTAGCCCTCTTTGTTCGAAACTGTTTGGAGAACACTTAAGTTTAACGTTGATACTTGCCGCTGATTTACTTAAGGAAATAACTGAATCAGCCACTATTATTATGCATGTAAGGGCGGTTTTGGCTTAACACTTCCTTACTGTGTTGGAGATTTTTCCATATCCCAGCCGATGAATGTCTCACCTTTGACACGAGATACCGCATAATTTGCTTATTTGTATTTGAAAAATTCCTTATCTTTACAAAACTGTACATCTACACCCACGTGTCTCCACTCTGAATCACACTTAAGTGCCAGGCAGACGGTTCACCGAACCACCTTCACACTACGACTAGTGGTGTCCGATCTTCCTGAGTTGCGTGTGATATTACGGTATATTCATAATTTTTCCCTGTTGATCGTCTAACTACAACTGAATGAAACACAATTTTCGTGCCGTACGCGTTTCGCCTTTATTCTCTGCAAAGCATCTTCAGTGACCTGTAATATGTACATATTTGTAATTGTTTGGTTTGTATTTTGGGACAGTGTATATAAAGATTAAAAACAGTTCTGCTGGCTGGTTTTTCTATGGCGAAGTAGTATTTTAAACTCTACTTACAGATTCAGTGGACGGTTTTCTACAAGTTGTGTCTTAGTTCCGTTAGTGGCCCTGTTATTTTAATTGCCACTTCAGACTTTATTTACCACACTTCACACCACTATGAGCTGAACACTTGTTTCGATACTTAGCTTTAGTTTCTATTGGCGACTGTCCGATGTTACTGTCAAGGATCGAATGTTATTGCCAACTTTCGAGTGTTATTTTCTTTATAGATATCTGTGATCTGTGTATCCATGTGTGTGTGTGTGTGTGTGTGTGTGTGTGTGTGTGTGTGTGTGTGAAAAGTATTTGCTTCAATAGGATTTTGTATGTGTGTGTTTGTGTGTGTGTGTGTGTGTGTGTGTGTGTGTGTGTGAGACCAGAAGGGTGGATGGAGGAATGAAGGGAAAGAGAGAGAAAGGTAGAGGAAGGTATGTATTTGTTTTAATGTGGCTGCAAGTTAAAGAGGGGTACATTTTATCGTGTCATATCATTTAGTAAGTGTAGTAGGGAGTCTGTACTGATGTGTGTTTGCTCATTTGTCACATGTTTGTTTTCAGCAATGGCTTTCTGTGTGTGGATGTTTCCTTCCATTTGAGTAAGGTGTTTCCCATAGTTTGCACTAAAATTGTGTTTCATTCATTTGTAGTAAGGCGGTAAACAAATAAAAATTTCTCCCTATCTAGGTTTGCGCCAACAAAATATTTTCGTATTCGTAGGAGAAAGGTGTTGATTGAATTTGTTTTTATGATTTTTATCACAAATCCTGCATTTTGTCCGTGACACTCTCTCCCGTATTTCTTGGTATCACAAAATGTGGTGCCCTTCCTTGGACATTCTTGGTGTATTCCGTCAATACTACTGGGTAAGAATCGCACACTGCGCAGCCGTACTCCAAAAGAGGACGAACAAGTATAGTGCAGGTTGTGTCTTCAGTACGCCTGTTGCACCTTTTAAGTGTTTTGCAAATAAAACAGTCTTCCTCACAACATTTTTTATGTGATCTTTATAATTTCAGTTGTTGTAATTCCTAGGTATTTAGTTCAATTTACGCCCTTGATATTTAATTCATCCATCGTGTAACCGAAGCTTAACGAATTTCTTTAGCACTCATGTAGATGACCTCACACTTTTCATTATTTACTATCAATTGCCGATTTTCGCACCGTACACACATCTTACCTAAATGTTACCTAAACTGTTGACTTTACTACACCGTAAATGACAATGTCATCAGCAACCTAAGACGGGTGCTAGGATTTTCTAAATTGTTTATATAGATAAAAAACAGCAGAGGACTCTCCGACAGTTACTATGAACTGTGACCTCTCTGACAAGATATCAGAAATCTAGTCGCGTAACTGAGACGATGTTCCATAATCACGTAACTTCGAATATGGCTATGCTATAGATGGCATTACTGTGGTCAACATCTCTTTACCTTGTTTATGAGGGAAGTCAGTCGCGCTTTTCGTAGCTGGAATTTTCAAACTCCATCACATTATTGACGTTCAATATTTTTCACAAAACGGGAATGTGAAACTGTAGTATGAATTGTTATATGTAATCTGTAAGATGACTGTTTTGAACTAACAAGTTTAGTCAATAGTTTTAAATTGTTAACATCTCAGAAAAATTTCCTTGGTGTTCGGAATATTCATGTAAATCTTCAATCGAGACTGAAAAGGTGACAAATCCTATCGACAATTCCCCAAAGAAAACATCATCGCAAAGCAGGTGCCTGGTATGTCGTAGTAAGGAAAAAAACTTTGGTGTCTTATATGAATCCAATATTTCACTTTCGAACTTCTTGTTCCAGCTTGTGGAAACTGAAGTGTAGAAGACACTGAATTATCATTTGTTGCTCTAAATGTTACATGTAAGCAAACTCTACATGACTTATATAAAAACGTCAACATATGTGTACTTATAAGTACTCTTGTTTTTAAATATGTAAGCCGGCTGCGGTGGTCTAGCGGTTCTAGGCGCTCAGTCTGGAACCGCGCGACTGCTACGGTCGCAGGTTCGAATCCTGCGTCGGGTATGGATGTGTGTGATGTCCTTAGGTTACTTAGGTTTAAGTAGTTCTACGTTCTAGGGGACTGATGAACCATTTTTTTTCAAATATGTGAGCGTTATGACTGAAAATTACAAAACTTTCCTGAAATTTAAGTACATTATGCTGAGGCAGAAAAAGTAATGCTTCGGTAACTGACTCATGTTTTCCATGTTCATTAGTAACATTTCCATAAGTATTCCGAACAGTACAGTTTTTCATGCCCAAATAGGAAGTCTGCCGTGCTGTTCCACAAACCCCACCGCACTAATAACGTTAAGGTAGTTGACCACTGTACGCAAGGATTGATACACTTGTTTGTTACATAAACTTTCTAATAAATATTGAAGGAACTGTAAATGGTTCAAAATCCGGAACGCGTGTTGGCATTTTGTACACTAAGTTTCTGGTGGCATTTTTTCTACAGGTAAGAAAGTAAATTATCCAACAAAAGCATTGTAACTCGTAAAATAAATTTGGTGCTTGAGTCATAGTATTACAGAGAGGTGAACGTTAAGTCTTTTATCGAATCGTGTGTCGATCTTACTTTTTCCACGAAGTAGTAAGGTAGCAGAATGGCGGTACTACGAGAGGACTTCAACAATTAAAACGCGTTACTAAGGCAAGCGCAATAGCTTTTATTCAATACTACACCACGTGTCAAAGTGACACACATGTGTGATACTTTCTTTCAGCAGTCACCAAGTCTCTGTGAGTAACGGTAGGATAAATAATTCAGATCCTTGGCCACGGAGCCAGTCCAGAACCGCTCTGTGGAGGGCCTCATCGTTGGAAAATCCTTCCCTCCCGATGATCTTCCAGCTTGTAGAAAATATGAAAATTGCACGGTTTAAGATAGGAACTTCGTAATGTAGCAGCATCACCCACGAATGCGCGGCTTTCATGAAACTGTACCACAATTCCACTATCGCTGATTGCGTCATCGCATTTGGTCCATATACCTCTATTCATCTTAGAAGCCTTGCCCACAGGCATCTCACAGCCACGTGTACTTCATCTTTGGAGAAAGTTTCCAATAGCCGCGCCATTTGAGCCCCACACTGTGACTCACCTGTTATCAGTAACATAGGTAAACTGAATTTGAATGAAACAAGGTACATGCACTCTCTCCTGGTAGTGCGCAACTCTGGTTGCGCTATATACACTATGTGATTAAAAGTATGCGGACATCTGGCTGAAAATTACTTCCAAGTTCGTGGCGCGCTCCATCGGTAGTGCTGAAATCCAATATGTTGGCAGCCGAAACTTAGCAGTGATAACAGCTTCGATTCTCGCAGGCGTACGTTCAGACAGGCGCTGGAAAGTTTCATGGGGAGCGGTAGCCCATTCTTCACGGAGTGCTGCACTGAGGAGAGGTATCGATCTCGATCGGTGAGGCCTGGCACGAAGTCGGCGTTCCAAAACATCCCAAAGGTGTTCTACAGGATTCAGGTCAGGACTCTGTGTAGGCTAGTCCATTGCAGGAGTGACAAACTGCCTATTTGTGTCTGTCTCGGCCGGCCGGGGTGGCCGAGCGGTTCTAGGCGCTACAGTCTAGAACAACGCGACCGCTACGGTCGCAGGATCGAATCCTGCCTCGGGCATGGATGTGTGTGATGTCCTTAGGTTAGTTAGGTTTAAGTAGTTCTAAGTTCTAGGTGCCTGATGACCTCAGCAGTTAAGTCCCATAGTGCTCCGAACCATTTTGCTTCTGCCTCGGATTATTCTGCCGATATTCATCCAATGATTTTACTGACGTTTCGCCAGTACGAGTGGCTGGATTTGTCAAAGTTTCACCCTCCATTGCCAGTGGTGAAGATTTGACAATGCCAGCCACTCGTGCTGGCGAAACGTCAGTAAAATCATTAGGTGAACGTCGGCCGAAGAACGCGAGACAGAAGCAAATTGGCAGTTTGTCAACAAGTGGCCACGAAAGCCTTAACAGTTTTGCAGTACAGGGATGTTATTACCGTGTAACCACTCCGCCATAGGCCGTGCATTATGAACAGGTGCTCGATCGTGTGGAAAAAAGAATTGATCTTCAACAGTGGGAAGCAAGAAGGCACTTAAAACATCAATGTAGGCTTGCGCTATGATAGTGCTACCCTAACAAGTGGTGCAAGCCCTGTCCATGAAAAACACGACCACATCATAACACTAATTCCTCCGATTTTTATTGTGGGCACTACATACGCTGGCAAATGATGTTCACCGGGCATTCGTCATATCCACACCTTGCCATCTGATCGCCACTTTGTGTACCGTGATCCGTCACTCCACACAACGTTTTTCCACTGCCCAGTCGCCCAATGTTTACATTTCTTACACCAAGCGAGACGTCGTTTGGCATTTAACGACGTGATGTGTGTCATATGACCAGCCGCTCGACCGTAAAATCGAAGTTTTCTCACCTCCCGTCTGTCATAGAACTTACATGGTCCTGCTGCAGTTTGGAATTCCTGTTTGGTGGTCGGGATAGATGTCTGCCTATTGCACATTACGACCGTCATCAACTGTCGACGGTCTCTGTCAGTCAACATACGAGGTCGGCCTGTACACTTTAGTGCTGTAAGTGTCGCTTCACGTATCCACTTCATTATCACATCGGGAACAGTGGACGTAGAGATATTTAGGAATGTGGAATTCTCGGGTGAAGGTGTTTGACACAAGTTATACCCAATCACCTGACCACGATCGAAGTTCGTGAGTTTCGCGGAGCACCCCATTCCTTTCACTCACGATGTCTTATGACTATTTATTTTGCTGATATATAGGCAGCACAGTGCACTTAATGTAAAAAACGTATGTATTTTGGAGTGACCGGAAACTATTTATCACGTAGTTCGAGCTGCCTAGTTAGCTTGCTGCGCACCTCCCCCAAAGCAAAGAAGTGCATAAGGGAAAAAATAAGGTGGAGCAGTTAAAAACAGTTGCGGATTCCCTAGTTCTGTGGTTGTGGACCGGGAGCCTTTTATTTATAATATCTTACTGTTTCCACAGAATGAGGACAGAAATTTACGGTACGAAATACTGAAAATAATTATGTGCATAACGAAGTTATAATGAAATAAATTTTTAAGTGAAATACTCCTACGCAGAAAATTACTGCATTGACTTTCACGGAACCAAAGGATCAATCTAATCAATTTTAAGTGGGGCTGACACAAATAATACATTACAGAAAAGTAATCTTAACTCTGGTCTCTTACGAGTTGACAGTATGAGATGATTCTTGCCGCAGGAAACAGTTTTGGTGGGTCTCGTGAAGCTAGCCAAAGCTCTGATGAGCATTACTTGATAGGCACTCGTTTCATTAGGAAAAAAATTCTTTTACAATAACACTTGCAGGAAGGGGAACCACATGAACAACGATTTACATTTCTCTACGGAACCCACTAGGTGGAAAACTGAATCCGAAACGTGACCAAATATTGCATAACTTCGCCGTAAAAGAGCAACATTCAAACACAGCTTATGGGACTCTTACTGCAACAAAACAGAATATTTTGCTGTCGCTGTATTAAATAAAAAACAACTCTGCCACACCTGTTGCTTATACCCGGCAGATCTCAATCGATTTACACTTTCTCGCGGTTATTTGTGGAATACCAGAATGAGATTTTAGGTAACATTTCGTTGAAACGGTGCCACCATTGACAGGTACTCAATCTGTTTGGTCGAGTACAAGTAAGCGAAGGATATAAGTAGCTGTATCGTGGGTTTCATATACAATTCATCTACAACGAATACTTTTATTATGTGGGTGGGAATAAGCATAAACCGAGTTTTTCCACTGCATGTTTCGCCTATTCGTATTAGGCATCTTTAGTGGTGAGCAAAATAAAAGATATAAGATAATTGTTTAACTGTACATGTTTAGTTATGAGACATTTAGTGTTTCCTGGAATCACATTTACGGTGGCGTACTATTTACACTTGGAGAAGTGTCATTTATTATTTACTTTTGCGTCTTCTATTCTCTTCGCTTGTCCATTTCTTCTTATGTGAATGTCAATTTCCAAGTGATAGTGCGTCTCAGTACGGCATTTCAGTACACATGCTCTTACTTACTGGACGCTTCAAATTACGTTGCTACTGGGTTGTGCAGATAATGGGAGTTGCACAGGATACCATTAGAGCGGGTGGGTGCTGTAGTTATGGAGGTACTTGTGTGTGTGTGAGTGTTTTTGGAATTTCGTAATTTTAAATATTTCATTTTTGTATAGTCATGTTTCTATGTTAAATATTTTCTTAGACTTTGCTGTGGCTTAATCAATTAATGAAATCTTTTCATTAACTAATTCTTATTTGGTAATTGAGCATATTTTTATTTTTGTTATTATCATTTCTTATGACTATGCTCTCATTTACTTGGATAATTCTATTGTAGGTTGAGCGTAAAAATAATGGTCCAGATACAAGTTTTATTATTCATTAGAAAAACTGCATGGGGATAAACGGTACTCGTTTTGAAACTGTTACTGTAATATGTTTCAGTTACAAAGCGTACATACCAACATTGTTACATATCTATTTTCTGACGCGCCTATTTATATTTTATATTGACGTCTGAGTACAAAAATGGACGGTCATAATTTCTTGCGTCGAGATAAGAACCTAGCAGAAAAAGAACGCTCGATATAATTGATAACGTCTGTCCCGTCATCCGTTGAAAACTGAAGAACAACTAGATTTCTGTTCAGGAATTTTACGGGCCATATCCATCGACTTGTGTGTAATGGACTGTGATTTTCAGTTTTACGTTAATAAAGGTTCTAGGGAGCGTAAAAATAGTAAAAACCTTGACTCTGTGTGCTTCGTGCTAAAATAACAGTGATAAAGAATACAATGTGTGTGAAAGTCACAGTTACACTAAAATATATGAAACTCTTTGTGGAGCGAATAAGGCATTAATGAGAAAGTAATTGAGTTTGACAGCTGCTAAATTAAATTTGGCGTTAGGAACAGGTAAAATGTATAACTGTTGGATGAAAGATTTGTATTCACGGCAGTGTTACGAAAGTGCCAGCAACAAATGAACCTCATCCAGTCGCTTACAAATCCAGAGTGAAGATTCGATAGGAGGGAAATCCGACGACCGTGGCCGCCCTAATGTAGCCGCAACTGGAATGAACGTTAACGGTCGGTTTGCTGGCAGTCAGCGTTGCGACATGGAATAGTCCAACGGCTAGTGGAAAGCACATCCTCTCGCTGGCAAAAAGAAGTACCATCTCTACAAATTGTGGCTGGCTCGAATAACATGTAATTGAACGTCTTAAGGCCACAGCGGTTACCATGTCCATACGCTTTGGTGTCATTACCCATGCTGTTGTTGTAGTGGTCCACAGTCCTGAGACTGGTCTGAAGCAGCCCTCCATGCTACTCGGTACTGTGCAAACTTCTTCATCTCACAGTACTCACTGCAACCTACCTCGTTCTTAATCTGCTTGATGTATTCATCTCATGGTCTCCCTCTACGACTTGACTCTCCATGGTGCCCTCCAATACTAAATTGGTGATCCCTTGATGCCTCAGAACATGTCCTACCAACCGATCCCTTCTTCTAGTTAAGTTGTGCCACAAACTTCTCTTCTCCCCAATCCTATTCAAAACCTCATTAGTTATGAGGTCTACCGATCTAATCTTCAGCATTCTTCTGTAGCATCACATTTCAAAAGCTTCTGTTCTCTCTTGTCTACACTATTTATCGTCCATGATCCACTTCCATGCATGACTACAATACATACAAATACTTTAAGAAACGACTTTCTGACTCATGAATCTATAGTCGATATTAACAAATTTCTCTTCTTCAGAAATGTTTTGCTTCCGATTGCCAGTCTACATTTTATATACTCTCTACTTCGACCATCATCAGTTATTCTGCTCCCCAAATAGCAAAACTCCTTTACTACTTTAAGTGTCTCATTTCCTAATCTCATACCCTCAGCATCAGCCGACTATATTCGACTACATTCCATTATCCCCGTTTTGCTTTTGTTGATGTTCATCTCATATCCTCCTTTCAAGACACTATCCATTCCATTCAACTGCACTTCCAAGTCCTTTGCTGTCTCTGACAGAATTACAATGTCATCGGCAAACTTCAAAGTTTTTTCTTCTTCTCTAAGGATTTTAATACCTCCTCAAAATTTTTCTTATGTTTCCTTCACTGTTTGCTCAATATACATATTGAATAACATCGGGGAGAGTCTACAACCCTGTCTCATTCCCTTCCCAACCACTGCTTCCCTTTCTTGCCCCTCAACTCTTATAACTGCGATTTGGTTTCTATAAAAATTGTAAATAGCCTTTCGATCACCATATTTTACCCATGCCACCTTCAGAATTTGAAAGAGAGTATTCCAGTAAACATTTTCAAAAGCTTCCACTAAGTCTACAAGTGGACTTTCTTCTAAGATAAGTGGACTTTCTTCTAAGATAAGTCGTAGGGTCAATATCGCCTCACGTGTTCCAACATTTCTACGGAATCCAAACTGATCTTCCCCGAGGCCACCGTCTATCAGTTTTTCCATTCGTCGGTATAGAGTTCGCGTTAGTATTTTGCAGCTGCAACTTACTAAATTGATAGTTCTGTAATTTTCACATCTGTCAACACCTGCTTTCTTTGGGATTGGAATTACTAAATTCTTCTTGAAGTTTGAGGGTATTTCGCCTCTCTCATTCATCTTACTCACCAGATGGTAGAGTTTTGTTAGGCCTCGCTCTCCCAAGGCTGTCATTAGTTCTAATGGAATGTTGTCTACTCCCTGGGCCTTGTTTCGACTCAGGTCTTTCAGAGCTCTGTCAAACTCTTCACGCAGTATCATCTCCCATTTCATCGTCATCTACCTCCTCTTCCATTTCCATAATACTGTCCTCAAGAACATCGCTCCAGCATAGACCCTCTATATACTCCTTCCGCCTTTCTGCTTACCCTTCTTTCCTTAGAACTTGGTTTCCATCTGAGCTCTTAATATTCATACAAGTGCTTCTCTTTTCTCCAAAGGTCTCTTTAATTTTCCTGTAGGCAGTATCTATCTTACCCCTGGTGAGATAAGCCTCTGCATCCTTACATTTATCCTCTAGCCATCGCCGCTTGCCATTTAGCACTTCCTGTCGATCTCATTTTTTAGACGTTTGTATTCCTTTTTGCCTGCTTCATTTACTGCATTATTATACACTCCTGGAAATTGAAATAAGAACACCGTGAATTCATTGTCCCAGGAAGGGGAAACTTTATCGACACATTCCTGGGGTCAGATACATCACATGATCACACTGACAGAACCACAGGCACATAGACACAGGCAACAAAGCATGCACAATGTCGGCACTAGTACAGTGTATATCCACCTTTCGCAGCAATGCAGGCTGCTATTCTCCCATGGAGACGATCGTAGAGATGCTGGATGTAGTCCTGTGGAACGGCTTGCCATGCCATTTCCACCTGGCGCTTCAGTTGGACCAGTGTTCGTGCTGGACGTGCAGACCGCATGAGACGTCGCTTCATCCAGTCCCAAACATGCTCAATGGGGGACAGATCCGGAGATCTTGCTGGCCAGGGTAGTTGACTTACACCTTCTAGAGCACGTTGGGTGGCATTGGATACATGCGGAATTGCATTGCCCTGTTGGAACAGCAAGTCCCCTTGCCGGTCTAGGAATGGTAGAACGATGGGTTCGATGACGGTTTGGATGTACCGTGCACTATTCAGTGTCCCCTCGACAATCACCAGAGGTGTACGGGCAGTGTAGGAGTTCGCTCCCCACACCATGACGCCGGGTGTTGGCCCTGTGTGCCTCGGTCGTATGCAGTCCTGATTGTGGCGCTCACCTGCACGGCGCCAAACACGCATACGACCATCATTGGCACCAAGGCAGAAGCGACTCTCATCGCTGAAGACGACACGTCTCCATTCGTCCCTCCATTCACGCCTGTCGCGACACCACTGGAGGCGGGCTGCACGATGTTGGGGCGTGAGCGGAAGACGGCCTAACGGTGTGTGGGACCGTAGCCCAGCTTCATGGAGACGGTTGCTAATGGTCCTCGCCGATACCCCAGGAGCAACAGTGTCCCTAATTTGCTGGGAAGTGGCGGTGCGGGCCCCTACGGCACTGCGTAGGATCCTACGGTCTTGGCGTTCATCCGTGTGTCGATGCGGTCCGGTCCCAGGTCGACGGGCACGTGCACCTTCCGCCGAGCACTGGCGACAACATCGATGTACTGTGGAGACCTCACGCCCCACGTGTTGAGCAATTCGGCGGTACGTCCACCCGGCCTCCCGCATGCCCACTATACGCCCACGCTCAAAGTCCGTCAACTGCACATACGGTTCACGTCCACGCTGTCGCGGCATGCTACCGGTGTTAAAGAGTGCGATGGTGCTCCGTATGCCACGGCAAACTGGCTGAAACGACGGCGGCGGTGCACAAATGCTGCGCAGCTACTGCCATTCGACGGCCAACACCGCGGTTCCTGGTGTGTCCGCTGTGCCGTGCGTGTGATCATTGCTTGTACAGCCCTCTCGCAGTATCCTTAGCAAGTATGGTGGGTCTGACACACCGGTGTCAATATGTTCTTTTTTCCATTTCCTTTCATCAATTAAAATTAATAATTCTTCTGTTACCCAAGGATTTCTACTAGCCCTCATCTGTTTACCTACTTGATCCTGTGCTGCATTCACTACTTCATCCCTCAAATCTACCCATTCTTCTTCTACTGTATTTCTTTATTGAGCAAGCAGTAAAGGAAACAAAAGATAAGTTCGGAGTAGGTATTAAAATCCATGGAGAAGAAGAAAAAACGTTGAAGTTTGCCGATGACATTGTAATTCTTTCAGAGACAGCAAAGGACTTGAAAGAGTAGTTGAACGGAATGGACAGTATCTTGAAAGAAGGGTATAACATGAACATCAACAAAAGCAAAACGGGGATAATGGAATGTAGTCGAATTAAATCGTGTGATGCTGAAGGAATTAGGAAATGCGACACTTAAAGTAGTAAAGGAGCTTTGCTGTTTGGGAAGGAAAATAGCTGATGATGCTAGAAGTAGAGAGGATATAAAATGTAGACTGGCAATCGGAAGGAAAGCGTTTCTGGAGCAGAGAAATTTGCTAACATCGGGTATTGATTTAAGTGTCAGGAAGTCGTTTCTGAAAGTATTTGTATGGAGTGTAGCCATGTATGGAAGTGAAACATGGACGATAAATAGTTTGGACAAGAAGAGAATAGAAGCTTTTGAAATGTGGTGCTACAGAAGAACGCTGAAGATTAGATGGGTGGACTACATAACTAATGAGGTAGTACTGAATAGAATTGGGGAGAAGTGAAGTTTGTGGCACAACTTGACTAGAAGATGGGATCGGTTGTTAGGACATGTTGCGAGGCATCAAGGGATCACCAATTTAGGATTGGAGGGAAGCGTGGAGGGTAAGTATCGTAGTGGGAGAACAAGAGATGAATACACTAAGCAGATTCAGAAAGATGTAGGGTGCGGTAGGTACTGTGAGATGAAGAAGCTTGCACAGGATAGAGTAGGATGGAGAGCTGCATCAAACCAGTATCAGGACTGAAGACCACAACAACAACAACAACTATGACATGGAGCTTTTGGAGATGAGGGAGATCCAAATGGGCGACTATTTTACCTCTAGATTATTTTACCCAAGAGGACGCCATCATCATTAACCATACAGTAAAGCTGCATGCCCTCGGGAAAAATTACGACTGTAGTTTCCCCTTGCTGTCAACCATTCGCATTACCAGCACAGCAAGGCTGTTTTGGTTAGTGTTACAAGGCCAGATCAGTCAATCATCCAGACTGTTGCCCTTGCATCTACTGAAAAGGTTGCGGCCCCTCTTCAGGAACCACACGTTTGTCTGGCCTCTCTACAGATGGCCCTCCATTGTGGTTGCACCTATGGTACAGCTGTCTGTATCGCTGAGGCACACAAGCCTCCCTACCAATGGCAAGGGTCCATGGTTCATTGGGGGGGGGGGGGGCCTTGCAGCAGCGTATTTGAGCCCATACAAGCCATTGCTGGAAGCAGAGCTCCGCACATTGTCATCCTTCGACAGGCTCATCATTGGGGCGGATCCCAGTGCCAAGCACCCAGCTTGGCATTCTCGTGTCTCAAATCCCAAAGGTCGGACCCTGCCTGACCTGGAGGATACCCCAACACTATCGGTCTATGCCCCCCATGAACCCACCCATAACCCAGTCCGTACTAACGGCCAGCCAGAGGTTCTGTATGTGGCCATCCACAAAAATATCAACGCTCAGTTTTCACTGGAAGTTCTCCACAAACTGGCCATTGACCATAAACCAGTACCTTTGCTCCTCACCATTGCTGCCCCTTTATTTGTCAGGGTACTTAATAACACCACTTGCCACAGCCTCGATTTGGCAAGACCGGCTCTGCTGTGGATTACCTCACCACCAAAATAAAGACAGCAGTTACACTCTCCACCTCCACTGCACCTCGGAATTTAACACCCCTGGATGACTTGCCCCCTCTGTTATGAGAGCTGTAGGTGCAAAAAAACCACTACCGCCGGCGGTGGAAGCAGTTTTGTGACCATCAGGACAAACCCCAAACGAGACGCCTCCAGCGCGAATTCTGTCACCGGCTCGCTGACTGGTGGTCCGAACAGTGGGAGTACATGATGTCCGATTTCCTACTCCGCCAAAAATCTGACTGGGCTGTCATTCACACCCTGCCGCATTCTATGCCAACGACTGCCCATCCCATTCGCACGGCAGCGGGCTTGCCGTATGACACCCTCCAAATTGTGCAAACGCTAGCAGATGCGTTCGAGGCCCAAAACCGCCCTCTTGTCCAGGACCTTTCTCAAAACGAACTACAGGATGAACATGAAGTCCTGACAGCTGTTTCTGCTTTCTGCAACCGCCCACCCCAGTCTGCTCCCCTTCTTACATCCATGGCATATATTCAGCGCATCCTTCGACGGAAGTGGCCGGTCGGCCCCTGGATTGGATGGAATCTTAAATGAACATCTTTGCCGCCTTCCCCGCACACGACTCATCTTGTTCATCAAGATTTTAACTGTTGTCTCTCATCTGGCCTTTTCCCCCCTCTGTGGAAACAATCCCAGCGGACTGCGATCTCCTAGAGGTTCTAGGACGCTACGGTCCCTACCAACAACAGGCCTATCAGCCTCCTAAATACTATGGCGAAGGTCCTTGAATCTGTGATCCTTCACCGACTTTCACAAACTCTTGCGGCAGCTGGGACGATCCGTCCGGAACAGTTTGGATTCACTTAGCAGCTCTCTGCCGAACTAAGGATCACTGAACACATCTGCAAAGGCTTCAACACCACCCAGTCGACAGCTGCCGTTTTTCTGGACTTGCAAAACGCCTACGAGAAGATCTGGGAAGACAATCTCTTACAAAAGATGCTGACACAGACCCCTATACCGGATATTTATGTCAAGATCGTGGATGACTTCCTCCGTGGTAGGACGTTCCTAGTGGCTCAAAGGGGAATGTTTTCTGGCATCCCCAATTGTCGGCAGGCACTCCGCAGCGATCGGTGCTATCTCACATTCTTTTTAATATCTATGTAAATGATATGCCGGTCATCCCCGAGTGCCATCTTGCACAATATGCTGACGACACAGCACTATACACCAGTGGCCGCATTATTGACGAAGTCGTCGCCCGACTCCAGCGACAGGTGGATGCCACCATCACGTGGTGCCGGACGAACGAAATAGCTATCAATGCCGCCAAACCAACGGCAGTCTAATTCACGAAACGGCGCACAGTCTTTCGCCGCAAAATTTCGATTGCAGGCGTGCAGGTGCCCTGGTCCCCGACAACCACCTATCTCGGTCTCCCGATGGACCACAAGTTGCTCTTCCACTGTCATGCGGAGTATGTCGTCAACAAGGAGCAAAAGCCAACCAGGGCTTTGTACCCACTCTTCCGGAGTAGGGAACTTAACCTCCATATGAAGCTCCACATTTACCGAACAGTTATGCTGCCTGCCCTCACGTGTGGATCTGCTGCATGGGCCACGCTTAGTGTCACCAGGATGCGAGCGTTGCAGCGCCTGCAGAACAAGGTGCTCAGCTGGAGCCTGCAAGCACCGCCACTCACGAGAATTGTCACTCTCCACGAGTAAGCGGATATCGTCCCCCTAAAGACGACCATACGCAACAACGCGCGGCGGCTCTATGAGAAAGTGGATGCCTTGCGGGACACTGTCCATGAGCTACGCCACGTTGGGACCACACTTCCACGCCGCTGGAATCGATATCCGGTTCCCCTAACCATCCTAGAGGAATCGGATTCCGACCATGGCTAACGATAGGCCTAGCACGCCTACCATGAACGCATCCTTTGGCGGGACTAGCCCCCATTCTACGTCCAATACTTTCCCACCCTACCTCCCCACGTTAGGCTAAATTTTTCTGCCTCACTGATGTAGTACTGTCACCGTCAGATGGTGGTACGGGAGTACAAGTCCCACCGCCACACCTCCAAAATGAGTAGCAGTGACGCAATTATTGCCCTGTGGATAAATTTACTGCCTCACCAACACAGTTAGACCGCAATAGACCAGTGATGCTGTATTGTAACATACCACAAAAAAAAAAAATATGATGACGTTTCGGGTGTTGTGATGCGCCTATTCTCACTTGTTTCCATTTCACGATCGGCAGTGGTCCTGCAAGACGAGCTTAACGTTTGAGGTCTCAAAACGTTGCACCATTTGTATCGCGACGTATCGATGGTATAAGACGCGCTGAACGTCCTAGGTGCAAAAGCCTTGCACCATCTGGATCCCAAAGCATTGATATTTTATGGTTTTAATGAAACATCGTCATAATACCGTTGTTGTATCGATATATCGGTCTTTATAAAATACTGTTTATATGTGCTGGATCTCGGTTGTTTCCATATGTCGATCGTTAGTGATGCAGCGTAGATTTACAGCAACAAGACGTGCTGAACGCTCTAGGTGCAAAACCGTTGCACCATCTGTATACCGAAGCATTGATATTTCATGGTTTGAATGAAACGTCGCCTTGATATCGTCAATGTATCGATACATCGATCTTTAATAAACAATTGATTATCAGCATTACAGTTCTTGTTTGATTTATCATTTGTTATCTTTAAAAGTTGTCATTAATGTACGAATACGTGAGACAGAAATACGTTGTATAAGAGGACAGCTGTTGTTCAGTTTATTATTCTTGATATTCAAAAGTCTTCTTTAATGTATGGGCAATACGAGACAGAGGATTGATATTAACAAGGAAAAACGTTATATAGCAGCGACTCTGTATCGGGATCTGTTATGAAAATCACATAACTTTTTGCTTTCGTGAATAATTACGATCTCTCCGTGTAGCATCTAAACTCCAGCCATTCTAGAAATAATAGCTCTGTTATAGCTGTCTTCTTTCCGTACAGCTACAGTACGTAAGCAGAAACTTACGAAAGGCAGGAAACGCCAAAGGAATTCAGGGCAAATAGTTTAGGAATACGCGAAACTTGGTCAACAACTGACAGACATATACACCACTTGATCAAAAATAACAGGATACTTATCAGTGGACATGGAGTGTCTCCACCTTCGGCTGAGACGTTTTCATTTAGATCTGATGCTGGACGCTGAGATCTGGAACTACGTCGACGTTCTAACACATCCCAAAAGTATTCCATTGGGTTGCGGTCAGGAAACTGGGCAAAGTCCGCTTTAGGGACTTTGTTGTACTGAAACCATTCCCTCACAAATACTTCTTTATGACAGGTCATTCTGTCATACTGTTACAGCCATCTTTTCCGAACTGTACTTATACTGTAGGCTATACACAAAGCAGTTAATAGTGTTCATATCCATCTAACGTTAATGTTTTCTGATGCGCAAAAAGGGGATCACACTCCATCCACGAAAAATACCCCCTTCCAGTAACGTCACCTTCTCTGTGCTTCGGCGTTAAACATGGCGCCATTTAAAGCTATGAACTTCGCCGAACGCACACACCCTCATTGAGATTGCAACAGGTTATAGAGCGATTCTTCAAACTAAATCACTGGTTTCCAGTCATCCACCGTACCCTGGCGTCGTTCTACACACCAACTCAAGTATAACTACAGAGATTTTGTGACTTATGAGGAGCTACTCGACCATTATACCCCGTTAGCACGGTCCTTATGCCAGCTGCACTGCAACTAGCACACTGGAACGCACGCGTGATCCTCTCCCACGATTTCATGCGGGTTTTTTTTTTTTTTTTTTTTTTTTTTTTTTTTTTTTTTTTTTTTTTTTACATCAGCCCTCCGCAAAGCTCAAAGGTCCCTGTGCGTTTGTATTTGAAGCCTGCCTCTTCTTGTTTTAGTTGTAGTTTGTTCCCCCCACGTTCGAACTCCAGAATCACATCAACCTTAGAAGATGTGAAATGTCTCCAATGGATTTATTACTCAGATGCCACACAACAACTTATCTACTTTTGAATTCACGAAGCTCTCCTGATTGTTGCTCATTTTTTTTCCCGCAACACAGTTATCCACATCTCTCTTTATGCTGGTGGTCCGCCTTTCGTGACGTCTGGTGGTCAGTAGCGCATTATATAGAGGCGTCCGGATACTTTTGATCAGATAAGGTACTATTAAAAGACACTGGACACAGTAGAAAAAGTAATTGGCTCAGAATTTCGAACACCGTGCACCATTTTACATCGTCGAACGCTATTTCTTGGCCCACAAACCTTATGACCATGTCTTGATTTTTCTTAAGTATAGCTTCCATGAGTAAGCGCGACGTCAGGATGGCCTCTCCGGTGCCTTTACCTTCTCCAAAGCCAAGCTGGTCGTTACCCAGCTGATGCTCGATTTCCTTTGCCATTCTTTCGTATATTACTTTCCTCAGCAACCCGTCAAGAAGACTGTGTGATAGTTCTCTCACTCAACTGCTTTTTACATGTACTTCCTGGTAAAAATAATGAAGCATCCACAAGGCTACGAGGAAATGATATGAAACTTCATGGTTTGAAATAGTGTGTTACTGCATTGATTATAATATGTAATCATATTGGTAGTGCGTGTAATGTGTATTAAAACATGGACCTAGAAACGACGGAGAGGCTTCGTCCCGCCATAGCAGTAAGTCGTTCACAACCCCACAACAGGCTACAGTAGTCCATCCTCCATACTGCCGCCCCCACACCGAACCTAAGGTTATTTGCCGGGCAAGTGTAACCACAGATGTTTACGTGGTGTAGTAATTATGGTGTACACGTACGTAGAGACAGGGTTCGCGCGGCAATCGCCGACATAGTGTCACTGAGGTAGAATAAGGGGAACCAGCCCGGATTCATCAAGGTAGACGGAAAATCGCCTTAAAAACCATCCACAGGCTGGCTGGCACACCGGATCCCGACACAAAGCCGCTGGGCGGATTCGTGCCAGGGACCGGCACGCCTTCCCGCTCGGAAAGCAGCGCATTAAGCCACGCGGCTAACCAGGCGAGCATATATTGACAGTACTTCTGCACTTCCAAGTTTGATGTTGCTCCAACTCTGGCCGGGATGCATGGACTAACTGGAATTGAAAGGTAAGACAAGGTCGTAGTACCCTCCCGTGAAGCAAACTGGCCCACAACTGTTATAAATTGTCACTGACATTGAAAGACGTCAGTAATAATACAAAGCAATGACTACTCTTACAGGTAATGATAGTTAAGCCCTGCGATCTCCAAACTACGCAATAAGTGAAACTCTTATGTCCCAGAAAATAGTTTGGAAGCGCCATCTTACACGTAAATTGTAACAGAAATGGTTGCACAAACACATACACACGCGCACTTTTGTAATCTTATGCAGTAATTGGCTTGCATACTTAATATTAAAATACTGCGCCGTGAGTATTGATTCGTAATAAGTAGTGATCGAAACTGCACAAGTGTTAGTTTACTTCTTACGAGGTTAATTTGTGAGGATGTTGTCTCAGTTTTGCATTATCTACGTTAAAAACAAAGAAAAGTTCTGTGCTCTGAACGAATAAATAGTATTATTACACAAGATTGGTATCGTGTGACTGCAACTCACTGTGCATCAGAATATTCATGGATGGTGAGGATAACCCACAACCTACCAACAGATGGCTGTTGTGCAACGTAGTATGAATACATTAATGACGAAGACTGATAGAATATATATCGGAATTATTCTAGAAGAAGCTGTTTAACAAGCGATTATACTGCTATCGAACAAAGGTAAGTGATTTACTATCCCACATGGGTGCAGAGCAAGAGGGTACAAGTAATCAGACCATCACTTTCACGTATAACGACTGTGAATAAAGCAAAACTTATTACTTCAAGGGAGGGAAACAACAACCATACTACAACACGATGGAATGATAAGAAAATATAATGCGCTATAATCAGTTTCCATTCAGCAAAATACGAGCAATCTTGAATGAACCATTTTATAATGCGCAAACATACCGCTCCGTTTGTAATTAGTGGGTAATCACGACCAAGCGATGTCAAAATAACCTAACCACTTAAACTAAGCTCTTCACTCTGTAATTCAACTAGTCTCACTCAGTTCCTCATTCACTACAAACCACAGATCGTCATCGGATAGAAGGCAGCCTTCGTTCCAAACACAGTCAAACAAACTAATATCCCAACCGAACCACGCAGTAAACAAAATCTAATCAGAATCACAAATACTCGATAAAACAAGACCAGCAGCGTCGCTTGCAACCCAGAAAAGCTTCCTACTGGTCGAAAAACTAACTAACACCGAGGGATACGAAATCGCTACAGCAAAAATACAGAGAGTTGGCCCACAGAGCCTATACAGATTAATCAAAACTCATCATAGTGGACACGCGTAGATTATCACAGAGTTTATGTCGCCATATAATGAAAGCAAGTCATAATGATAAGCAATAAAAGTGCAGAATGAATAGGCAACATTCAATAGCCCTGATACTGGCACTGGGGAGAATTTGCGTCTGAGCCGCTCTCACACATGGTCTGTCGCGGACAGATATGAGTATGGGACAGATCTGGGTACCTTACTGACCACAGGAATATCTCAACATCATGCAGTCATTTAGCGGAGACATGCATCACGCTTGGACGAGCATTGTCTTGTTGGAAAACAGTACCACGGCACCGTCACATGAGTCGTAACACAAGATTCGACGAGATGTCTGTGACGTACTGTTGTGCCGTCAGAGTTCCCTCACTCAGTACTAGAAATGACCTGAAGCCATGACCAATGGCGTCCCACACCATGATGGCAGGATAACACCTCTGAGCTTTTCTAAAACATTGGAGTGTGCGACTTTTCTCCACGCCGCTACCATACTCGCCGACGTTATTCATCCAGGGTGTTAAAGGCTGGCTAGGCATGCGACGGTAATTTTCTAGACCAATTAATGTCTCTGACAATGGCGTAGTATAACACAGAATACTGCAACCCCTAAAGTAGGTACCTTAGGGGTTGCGAAGCAACTCAAATGTCTGGATATGGGCAAGTCTTCAGATCCAGATTGTATACCGATTAGGCTCCTTTCAGATTACGCTGATAAAATAGCTCCCTACTTAGCACTCATATACAACCGCTCGCTCACCGGTAGATCTGTACCTATAGGTTGGAAAATTGCGCAGGTTGCACCAGTGTTTAAAACGGGTAGTAGGAGTAATCCATCGAACTACAGACCTATATCATTGACGTCGGTTTGCAGTAGGGTTTTGGAGCATATAATGTATTCAAACATTATCAGTCACCTCGAAAGGAACTGTTAGAATATTGCTGCGCGGTGTGGGATCCTTACCAGGTGGGATTGACGGAGGACATCGAGAGGGTGCAAAGAAGGGCAGCTCGTTTTGTATTATCGCGTTATAGGGGAGAGAGTGTGGCAGATATGATACACGAGTTGGGATGGAAGTCATTACAGCATAGACGTTTTTCGTCGCGGCGAGACCTTTTTACGAAATTTCAGTCACCAACTTTCTCTTCCGAATGCGAAAATATTTTGTTGAGCCCAACCTACATAGGTAGGAATGATCATCAAAATAAAATAAGAGAAATCAGAGCTCGAACAGAAAGCTTTAGGTGTTCGTTTTTCCCGCTCGCTGTTCGGGAGTGGAATAGTAGAGAGATAGTATGATTGTGGTTCGATGAACCCTCTGCCAAGCACTTAAATGTGAATTGCAGAGTAGTCATGTAGATGTAGATGTATCTATTTATACGTAACCAGCATGGTTTCGGAAAACATCGTTCTTGTGCAATGCAGCTAGCTCTTTATTCGCACGAAGTAATGGCCGCTATCTACAGGGGATCTCAAGTTGATTCCGTATTTTTTGATTTCCGGAAAGCTTTTGACACCGTTCCTCACAAGCGACATCTAATCAAGCTGCGGGCTTATGGGGTATCCTCTCAGTTGTGCGACTGGATTCGTGATTTCCTGTCAGGAAGGTCACAGTTCGTAGTACTAGATGGCAAATCTTCGAGTAAAACTGAAGATATGTCAGGTGTTCCCCAGGGAAGCGTCCTGGGACCTCTGCTGTTCCTGATCTATATAAATGACCTGGGTGACAATCTCAGCAGTTCTCTTAAGTTGTTCGCAGATGATGCTGTAATTTACCGTCTAATAAGGTCATCCGAAGACCAGTATCAGTTGCAAAGCGATTTAGAAAAGATTGCTGTATGGTGTAGCAGGTGGCAGTTGACGCTAAATAACAAAAAGTTTGAGATGATGCACATGAGTTACAGATGAAATCCGTTGGAATTCGATTACTCGATAAATAGTACAACTCTCATGGCTGTCAATTCTACTAAGTACCTGGGTGTTAAAATTACGAATAACTTCAGTTGGAAAGACCACATAGATAATATTGTGGGGAAGACGAGCACAAGGTTGCGGTTCATGGGCAGGGCACTTACAAGATGCAACAAGTCCACTAAAAAGACAGCTTACACTACACTCCACGTCCTCTGTTAGAATATTACTGCGCGGTGTGGGATCCGTACCAGGAGGGATTGACGGAGAACATCGAAAGGGTGCCAAAAAGGGCATCTCGTTTTGTATTATCACGTAATAGGGGAGAGAGTGTGGCAGATATGATATGCGAGTTGGGATGAAAGTAATTAAAGCAAAGACGTTTTTCGTCGCGGCGAGATCTATTTACGAAATTTCAGTCACGAACTTTCTCTTCCGAATGCGGAAAAATTTTGTTGACCCCAACCTACATAGGTAGGAATGATCATCAAAATAAAATAAGAGAATTCAGAGCTCGAACAGAAAGATTTAGATGTTCGGCTTTCCCGCGCGCTGTTCGGGTGTGGAATGATAGGGAGATGATTTTGGTTCGATGAACCCTCTGCCAAGCACTTAAATGTGAATTGCAGAGTAATCTGTTCTCTGATGGCAATCTTTCATTTCAAGAGATTACGATGTGCTTGGTGCACAATATGACGATCGTCCTGGTACTGCTTGGACGTGGTCTAGCGGGATTTTAGCGAAGAGACTGCGTGCTCCCACGTTCCCAACTGCTGATTTCCATACAAATCTGGACACTGCGTGTTTCGACCAGCTGGCCAAGTGGAGACCCACAACATTGAGCCTTCAAACTCTCTCAAGTACTGATAACTCTGTCTCAAACGAATACACTACATTCCCGTATCCTTTAACATCTGAGGCTGTTGATGCCCCTTATATGCTCTACCAGGGCTGGTAACAACATAAAACACGAACTAGACTAATGAACCTGGGTGGCCGCTCCACCTGTCGCAGAAAACTGTAACTTTAATCATTTACATGCTTTCCTATTGTGTGGACGTGTAAGCAGTGAGACGGATATGAGATCATGACATCTGAATGCTGTATTTTTTTTTTTTTTTTTTTTTTTGGTTAGGGAGTGTATATAAAGTAATACCACGTGAGGCAGGTATACGATCAATCATGTTTAAAAGTAAACTCCAGTATAAACTGTCAACATGTTTTCTTAAGCGGTACTCATTAAGTAGATTCTTCCATAAAGAAAGAAAACTAGAAACCAAGTACCTTCAGCACTGTACAATAAATACAGTATCACCAGCAATAAATATAGTGTAGGAAAATTAGTCAATAAATAGAAACGACTGGGAAATTTGTTTGGCTGTTCATATTGGAGAGAAGTATCAGAAGAAATACAATTTTCTAAATTCAGCAACTTCTGGCTTACGAATTCCTGGTATTTGAAGCTACCAAATTACCAAACCAAATTAACACTTCACCGTATTCAGTATTTTCCCACTGCCGACATAATTTTCTTTAGTAACGCTTCTTTTAGAAGGAAAGTACTGATTACACGAAAGGGAGCACCATGTATTGGGGCTGGCCGGAGTGGCTACAATCTGGAACCGCGCGAGCGCTACGTTCGCAGGTTCGGATCCTGCCTCGAGCATGGATGTGTGTGATGTCCTTAGGTTAGTTAGGTTTAAGTAGTTCTAAGTTCTAGGGGACATCAGAAGTTAGAGTCCCATAGTGCTCAGAGCCATTTCAACCATTTTGAACCAAGTATTGGGTATCAAAGCTTGTCGCCGAAAGCGGTCCGTTATCAACCTCCTAGCTGCAAAAGACAGATTATCCATTAAAGGTTGTAGATAACTGGAAATATAGAAAATCACACTCATAATAAATAAATACGAGAAAATATAAAAACAGAGGTTTACTTTTCCGTTCACATCTTTAATGCTCATATGTCATAGACCCAAAACCTCTAAATCTTCTTTGAGTACTGCATTATATGGCCATTAACCTTCAGTCTCACATTAACCCATGACACAACAACTACATGTGTACTTCAGTATTACTGATTTTCCGTTCTATAACATCCGCTTCTTGACAATTTCTCGATAAACTTATGAGTTTGAAATATACGCTGTGTTCTCTGTTCAGCATGACGTGAGTCAGTCATCAGTGGTGGTGATTCCTTCAGTTTGTTACCATAGATGACAAGTAACTGTCCCCATTAGTATTGGATTAGCAGCGCGTGTTCAAATGGCTCTGACCACTATGGGACTTAACATCTATAGTCATCAGTCCCCTAGAACTTAGAACTATTTAAACCTAGCTAACCTAAGGACATCACACAACATCCAGTGCAGCGCGTGTAAGGAGCATATTTGGGTCTTCCCGTGTCACATTAAAACAAGGAAGTTCCACAAAAGTCCAGATGTCTTGCGTCTTCAAGTGATATTCTCGTCCCAGAACAGAGACAGCAAATATATCGTCAGTCTGATTCTCTTGCTGTGAGCCTGCAATGAAAGCAGTAATATGGTGTTTAAGGTTCACTGTTAATGAAATGCTGAATTTCATCCGACAGAACAGAGGTTAATCAGACATCGTGAGGTGCAGTATACTCCTACAAGAGACCCAAGTTAAATTACCAATAACACATGCTACTCATAATTACAACCAGTGAAACCTTCCCGTCTAATATTGGATGAACGTTTGCTTGCTGACTGAACGCTGCGTCTCTTAAAATCTTTTAACTGCTGCTCTGTCAAGACTACCTGCTGATTATTACGACGAAACATAAAATGTGTTGTCGCCGTGGCCCTCAGTCGTTACCTGAAATTATTAAGACTGATTCTTACCTTTAATTATTTATACTGGATCGCCATCTGACTGCTACAGCAAACTGTGGAATGAATATATTTACTTCTCTTTAACATAATTATAAGCTGCTGGTGGAGTTTCATAATACTTTGTGACTGGAATTCTTTAAGTTGAAGTTAATTTAGATTTGATAAAAGCTGAAGCTCAGTTTAGACTTTTCTTTTAAGATAACAATAAATTCCGTAAAGCATTTACGTGAATGATTTTGGGATAGAAAATTCTTAATGCATTTAATCTGGTAGAAGTTAACTATATTCTGAGACCGATCTTGACAAACAATTACAAGGGGTATAGTTCTTTACAAAAATTCTTAAAAAGTAGCGTTGCGCTACATACCTAATTTTCCATCAAAATTACATAACTATATTCTGAGAACGATCTTGACAAACAATTACAAGGGGCATAGTTCTTTACAAAAATTCTTAAAAACTAGCATTGCGCTACATATAGCGAGTGGCTGGCGAGCACACCGCTTCTTTCAAAGTGTTAATTCATACCTCGCTTACAGCGACCTCCTCTCATGTCTCGCTAGCTACGACTGCCTCGTCTCACATCTTACTCGCAACTGCTCGCTTCCAACGCTCAATGCTACAAAAGTGCGGTCTCGCCGCCAACAATGGTTTTTGGTGCAGACAATCCCTGCTACCATTACAGATGTATTACTGCGCGCTGTTTCCCACTCTTTCTCAAAATGTATCTATGCGCGGTTTCCCGCTCTTTCTCAATAATACACAATGCAATTTAATTAACAAAACAATTTAAATAAGAAACAGTTCAGATAATTACATGCTAAAACAGTTTAAATACGCCTATTACATAATTACATATGCCGCTACTCGGCTTTCTTAAAATTTTACTACGTTGTTGAGTCATATGGACTCAACATAAGTATAAAATTTGATTATAGAAAATAGTTTTAACAAAGTGTATACATAAATGCTGTCATACGAAATGATTTGTCTATCTCTAATAAAGAGAATATGTAAATAGAAAGGGTTTTAGTAGGAATTGTACATCAAGTAAAATTTGGTTCCCTTAAATTTAACAACAAGAATAAGAGTAAATGTGAAATTCAATATACAGATCATATGAAGCAATTGAAAGTTTACATTATGAAACATTTAATTCAAATTGGCATCTCTTAGTACCACAATTAAGGAAGGTACAAAAGGAATTGGATAGCATGGTCAAAGCACTGGCAACTGTCTGTGAATGCACTCAAAAGTCTGTTCCTTTCCCTCACATAGCACAACACCAGGTTTCGCCATGTGGTTCCATCATCGCCTTGCTCCATAGTTTTAGTGTACCCAAACACTAAGTACGTCGTCGAATAGCCTGAGTTGCCGCAGCCACATCAGGATTAAGTTCCATCTCCAATGGTCCATTAAGGTTGGTGGTGTGCATCTTGGTATGCAAACACGTATTGTCGTACATCATACTGTGGTGTGTATCTAGGTATGCAGGCACCAATTGACATACATCGGGCTGTGGTGTGCATCTATCTAAATTAACTTCAACTTAAGGAATTCCAGTCACAAAGTATTATGAAACTCCAATAGCAGCTTATAATTATGTTAAAGAGAAGTAAGTATATTCATTCCACAGTTTGCTGTAGCAGTCAGATGGCGATCCAGTATAAATAATTAAAGGTAAGAATCAGTCTTAATAATTTCAGGTAACGACTGAGGGCCACGGCGACAACACATTTTATGTTTCGTCGTAATAATCAGCAGGTAGTCTTGACAGAGCAGCAGTTAAAAGATTTTAAGAGACGCAGCGTTCAGTCAGCAAGCAAACGTTCATCCAATATTAGACGGGAAGGTTTCACTTGGCAGATTCCAGGTTCGAATCCTGGCAGGGTCGCCAAGTGAAACCTTCCCGTCTAATATTGGATGAACGTTTGCTTGCTGACTGAACGCTGCGTCTCTTAAAATCTTTTAACTGCTGCTCTGTCAAGACTACCTGCTGATTATTACGACGAAACATAAAATGTGTTGTCGCCGTGGCCCTCAGTCGTTACCTGAAATTATTAAGACTGATTCTTACCTTTAATTATTTATACTGGATCGCCATCTGACTGCTACAGCAAACTGTGGAATGAATATACTTACTTCTCTTTAATATAATTATAAGCTGCTGGTGGAGTTTCATAATACTTTGTGACTGGAATTCCTTAAGTTGAAGTTAATTTAGATTTGATAAAAGCTGAAGCTCAGTTTAGACTTTTCTTTTAAGATAACAATAAATTCCGTAAAGCATTTACGTGAATGATTTTGGGATAGAAAATTCTTAATGCATTTAATCTGGTAGAAGTTAACTATATTCTGAGACCGATCTTGACAAACAATTACAAGGGGTATAGTTCTTTACAAAAATTCTTAAAAAGTAGCGTTGCGCTACATACCTAATTTTCCATCAAAATTACATAACTATATTCTGAGAACGATCTTGACAAACAATTACAAGGGGCATAGTTCTTTACAAAAATTCTTAAAAACTAGCATTGCGCTACATATAGCGAGTGGCTGGCGAGCACACCGCTTCTTTCAAAGTGTTAATTCATACCTCGCTTACAGCGACCTCCTCTCATGTCTCGCTAGCTACGACTGCCTCGTCTCACATCTTACTCGCAACTGCTCGCTTCCAACGCTCAATGCTACAAAAGTGCGGTCTCGCCGCCAACAATGGTTTTTGGTGCAGACAATCCCTGCTACCATTACAGATGTATTACTGCGCGCTGTTTCCCGCTCTTTCTCAAAATGTATCTATGCGCGGTTTCCCGCTCTTTCTCAATAATACACAATGCAATTTAATTAACAAAACAATTTAAATAAGAAACAGTTCAGATAATTACATGCTAAAACAGTTTAAATACGCCTATTACATAATTACACCATGGCACACTGTTAACGTGGTGACGCAATCGCACAGCAATTCCTGTAATTAGGTGCCTACTTCCCAATTGTATGGTTCACGCGTAACGTGCAGCTTAACTGTCCAGTGCGAACCGCTTCGCTATGTGGTCATTCGGCACGAAGCCGATGGCACACGAAGTGATTCAGTTCTTTCTCCTTTCTCTAACATTGTTCCAAATTTTATGTTAAAATTAAGTTTGTACCACACTGAAATATCTTATTCACTGGATCACGAAGCCTGGAGCGTTTATTTATCCAACTGCAGATCGCAATGAGGAGGCGATGTGGTTGGCAGTTCAGGAGGTAGCAATATTGTTGGTGGGACAGCAGGTGTAGAGAGACAGGTGGATAACGGTGATAAAGTCATAGAAGTCGTTAGGAGTAAGCCCATGGATGGCCTCCAGCTGGAAGGTACCATGTCAGCTCCCAGAGGCATCAGGAATAGGCGCAACACGTAGACACACAGCTAGAGGAAGCGGCGCCTAGCAGCGTAAGTTCATGACGCACGATAGATCGTCGAATGTCTTGGAGAAAGTATGAAGGTAAAATTTTTTACTGAATTTGGAGGACCGATCTTATCAAAATAATTATATTTATTGTGGAGCTAAATTAGTTACTGCCGGCTAAAACCTGATTATCTGCCTGCATCTGTGCCGCGAATAATTTTCGCGCATTCCCGGCGTTCAACGGTCGTTGCTATCATTAGCACACTATGACACTGCTCCCGTAAGCAAAATTAAACCCCTATTCTAAATAATAAATGGTGAATAATATTCTAGTAATAATTAATGACTAAATATATGGGTTTGTCTAGCTTCCCCGGGTTCCTGGGTTCGATTCCCGGCGGGATCAGGGATTTTCTCTGCCTCATGGTGGCTGGGTGTTGTGCGATGTCCTTAGGTTAGTTAGGTTTAAGTATTTCTAAGTTCTAGGGGACTGATGACCATAGATGTTAAGTCCCATAGTGCTCAGAGCCATTTGAACCATTTTTTTGTCTAGCTTGCCCAAAGGGTATTACGTCAACTTCCATTTTAGCAGCTAACATGATTCCCAGACTTTTCAACTGGCACAGTTTCTCATGTACGATGTATAACATCTATTCTTCGAAATGCGTTCCAGTTAATGACGTCATGCATCAACTGCTGCAATTTCGCTCAAACGAGGTATGATGTGTGCGAATTAAACTATGGCTCCCGTAGCCAGAAATGTTACACTGTTACAGGCCTCTGTATGTCCCTCTATGCACTCTAATCTTTCTCTCCCCTTATTCTAAGGATCCTACGCGAGGTACAGGATGATGGCAATATGATACACTGGCTTCCTCCGATACCCCTGTCTTCCTAACTGTATCAGGTATGGATTCATGAGAAATATGTCGTCTTCCTTCCAACGTTTTTATTTAACTTCCTCAAGGACTCTGAGACACGTTTGTACAGGAGATACTGTTCAGCGCCTATCTGAATTCACTCTATGTCTCTTGTCATGCCTGCTTCATGATGACTCGAAGTACTGGAGTAGCAAAAAAATATGGGTTCGTGAGTTCCAAAGCAAGCTGTAAACATCAGTGACGCATTATTTCATTTCAAAACTCCTTATACATGATCAAATGGTACGTCCAGTGTACATGAACAAGAAATGGCATTCCTCCAATCTTAATTAAGAAATATTAGGTGGACTCCATTTCTCTCCTTTTCTTCTTTTACAGCTGGTAAGCGGAGGCCAGATTAGCCGAAGAGTCCTGAGTGGCAATACGGCAAGTGGAGGATCTTGTGTTGAATGCGTGCGCTCCTGCAGCTTTACGCAGATGGCGACCCATTAGCAAGCAGGTAGCTGTTAATACTGCACCGGTTGCGCTAAAGCCTCCTGCAAGCTAGCCACGGCTTACTGGTGGATATTCAGCTGCGGGAACGCGCGGCATTGAGATCAGTTGCCAGACTTGGCGCCTAATGACGAAGGCGCTGGCCGTAGTAACAGCAAGCTGTGCACCGCAGTGACGTAATCAGTCAGAACCGCTTGAACAAGGAGATGCGGCAATAACGTAACCGCAGCCTGTGCAAACCGAGGACTTCACGTCGCTTTCTGACGCCATAAGCAGATTCGTTTCTGTCCTTACTTTCATACCAATACAACAGTACTATCGATAGTACTGTAGGAATTGAGGACAACAACTTTTTCTGTAATCTGTTTTTTGACTTCACTTTTGATCTTTACGTATACACTGCTACCAAAATTCTTCACACTCTTCTGAGTATCTCTCTCTTTGTCTAACGAACTGTTCGAAAACAGTTTTCCTACCAGCTCCAGCCTAATTCATATGGTTCCGTATTGGATGGCTTGTTAGCCTGTTGCTTCTTACCTTAAATAATGTGCTTCGTTCCATCTCCCTTAGTACTTCATCCATCCACTAATTTCTTTACTTTGTTATAATTTAAGTACTTCCTGTCTACTTCCTTCTTACTTCAAATGGTCCAGGTTTCAACTTTGTAGAATGACATGTTCACGACGGACACTTTTAGACTCTCCTTCACGAACCTCACAACTATCTGAAACATCAAACTTAAGCACAAGTTGCTCTAATATTAAATACGTGATTGATATGGCGCGCGCCGCTATCCTGTGATCTTGTTTAGAGCGCGCGCTATAATCGAATATAGTTCTCTGTTCTGTTGTGGGTGGCGCTCCGGTGCTGATTTGCTATTACGTCGCTGGCGTGTATTTGCGGTGGCCGGTGGAAAGCGAGAGGGTAGTTGGTTTTCGGGGAATTCCGCGGAACGTGAAGTACGCTCTGCTGACCTGCTGGTGACTAGCGCTAAGGTTGTTGTGCCCCGCTATGTGAGCAGAGTGGTCTGGACTCTCCTCTGTGCGGGCCATGCGGTGGTGATTAATTGGAGTCGGCGTACTTGTTCTGACTGCCTGTATGATGTGGAGTTCCGGTGGGGTCCTGTGATATTCTGGCCCGGAGACAACGACTTGGATTTTGGAGTCGTCTGCAAGGTTAGGGTGTGGGCTCGGTAGACTGGTCAGATTTTTCGCCGAAAGTTGCAGCAACGGTTTCTGAACTTAATTCTGTTGGACGGCGTTGTTGGAGGTTTTTACTGTGTGTGTGTGGGGGGGGGGGGGGGGGGGCACGTTACGATATTTGATGTTACTAATTTATTTCCTCAACTGGACTACTTTTAGTTATCCCGCTGAGTGGATCGATGCCCACCCTGACTACTCAGCGTTACCTTTGGTGGTGCCTGTTCCTTTTTGAAGGAATTCACGTAGGTGGTTCCTGTTACCTGCCCGGAGTAGCGTTCATGTGTGGTATATTTGGCTTTTGATGTGTTATGTAAAGTCCGCCTAAAAAAGGCGGTTTTGGACAGTATATGGATAGTGAGTTACTGCTGCTTGATATATCTGGTCTTCTGGGACCTGAGCAATACGATCTCGTCAATTTGGTTTGTGTAACAGCATTTAGTGGTATGTTCTGTATTTTTAACTCACAGTGTTATTATTAACGTGGTGGAATAGTCGCGTTTGGTGTCGTTAAGGCACATCTAAGATTGTGGTTTGACTATTTATTTGCGGTTGGCTTTTATTGATTTGGTTTAAGAAGTGAAATTTGTTTATTAAGATTTGTGTATGTTGGCTTCCGGGACTTGTTGAGAGCACCCGAGTTAACGGCGCCGTCGTTGATTATTTATTTATTTTATCTTGTGTTGATATTATCTGTCGTGTGTTACAGAACACAACTAAGGTGTGTTAGTGATGGGCAGTTGTGGGAGGCATGTTGGGGAGCTCTCAACAGTTTATTTCGAGTACCGTTTATAGTGGGAAAGCTCCGAAGTGTTGAGAGCTCTCTCGTCAGTGATTGCGTTGGGAGTTTCACTAGCCCTTTGGTTGTATCAATTTATTATTTTGTTATTATATTTATTGATTTTGTGGTGCCAAGTGGCATTATATTTCTCAAGGTTTTTTTATAGAAATTATTTTAAATTGTAACATCAAGTAAATTATTATTGGATCTTGGTCTGTGGACTTAAATCTTTTAAAGCACCATTGTAAATTGTTCTTGCAGAAGAAATTTCTCTTATTTTATGGTGCCAAGTTGCCATTATTATTATTTCTTTTGTTTATTACTGCTCTTGATGGGTTCCCATTTTATGGTGCCAAGTGTCATTATCATTCTTAAAGGTTTTTGTAATGATCTTAGTTTGTATTGCCATGTTAACTTATTATTATTTGATTTTGTCTCTTAAGTAAACTCTAAAAGCACTATGTAAAATTTTCTTTTATTTAATGGTGGCAAGCCAGCCTTACTATTTTTTAAAGCTCATTACTTCAACCATTTGTTAAGCTCTGTAAGTTATATGAATTTGTTGTTATTTAAAAGAGTTTATTATTGGCAATTTAATAAATTGGGTACAGAGTGTGTTGTTTGGATATTATTGGGTGGAAATACTTGGACGGTTGTCCTATAAGAACTCACATTCCAGTGATGGTTGTATGAATGTTGGTCAGATAAAAAAAAGAATTAAACCTAGAGAGATGGAACTGCTGAAACAACCAGCTGAAAAAAACATGCTTACATACCTCGCTTAGGGAAACCAAATTTTTGACAAATATTATGGAAGCCATAAAGATAGCCGCAACAAAGTATGGAGAAATGAGGAGAACTAGCAAATCGAAGTACTTGGGAGAAATAACTGAACTAGAAATATCAGAGAGCGAATGCATTAATAAAATGAAAAACAACTTACCACATCACTAAGGATGTATATCACAAGGAACCTGTATCCCTCTATGCTACATACTACGCTGCAGTAATCTGCACAGGAGCACTAGAGACACTTCTTTATTGTAGGACGGTGCTGTAGACGAGTAGAGCATCCTTGAGCGCTAATGAAATATGATTAGCATGTCAACATTCAGTGGCTCCAATTTATAGTTTAGTGTCTTCTCATCAGACTCGGGTGACACCTCATGCCAGTGGTTTGGTGGAATTCTGCTGACTCCTGTCGTCGGCTCAGCTTGGCGTTTCTCCAAGGCCACGTCTCCAGCACTTTGACCGAAGCCTTGCATTGTGCTATCTGGCACTCTGCAAGTGAATCCAAAGTGTCAGAGTGTCCCCCACGCTGTTTAGAGAGTGCTCAATCCCACTTTGCGAGATGACAATGACCCATGATGACTCATCGACATGTATCATACTGGACGAAATCATGTAGTTGGTCTCGGCTAGCAAAGCTGACTCTATGCATCCTAATAAACGAGAAGGAGGCCTCCCAAAGGTCAGTGAGGAGTATTTTCTACATATTGGTTCAGGGTTCTGCGGAAGAAGGAAAGGTACAAATCTTATTTCTTCACGTTTTATAAGGCAACAAAACATGTCCACAATTGACGAAAACGTGATGGTGCTACCCGTCCCATACTATCCATTATATATTATTATCGTTTCAACTAAGTGTGTTATCGGAAAATGTATTGTTTTGTGGCACCAGATGTTTGAACTGACGTCTATTCTGTATCGATTTTATAGCACTCTACGAGGAACACCACCACCTAAGTCCAACTCTTATCTCACTTGCCTTAATTCTGTCTTGTGTAATTTCCATGTTGGCATTACTGTTATAAACAAAACAAAAAAAGGTTCAAATGGCTCTGAGCACTATGGGACTTAACATCTATGGTCATCAGTCCCATAGAACTTAGAACTACTTAAACCTAACTAACCTAAGGACATCACACACATCCATGCCCGAGGCAGGATTCGAACCTGTGACCGTAGCAGTCGCGCGGCTCCGGACTGAGCCCCTAGAGCCGCTAGACCACCGCGGCCGGCTACTGTTAGAAACATTATTGCTGTGTAAAGCGCATTTTTGTATCACATGTTTAAACCCTATGTGTCGTATAGGTGTATAGTATTCCCATCTGCGATGTATTGAACAGTATTATTGTGATCGGTTTATTTTGATTTACACTCGTCTTGAATAAATATTTATTTAGTATAAATCTTGCGTACGTCTGTGACGTTATCATCATATTCATTGTGTTCACTGTTATTTGTGTTCCTCATGTATTGTTTACTTGTTTTGATCATCAATTATTTGTGCCTCTCTTGTCTTGTGGACGTTTGCGACGTTGTCATCAAGTTCAATGTATCAATGTTCTTCATGAACAGTTCGTTGGTAAGGAAATTTATTTACCTGTGCATGCTCAAATGGTTCAAATGGCTCTAAGGACTATGGGACTCAACATCTGAGGTAACCAGTCCCCTAGACTTAGCACTGCTTAAAGCGAACTAACCTAAGGACGTCACACACATCCATGCCCGAAGCAGGATTCGAACGTAGCGCTCGCGCGGTTCCAGACTGAAGCGCCTAGAACCGCTCGGCCACTTCGGTCGGCCACGGTAACTAACTCTCTGCCCTGACTTCCTATTCACACAGAATCCTACTCACGTTACAGCATTTTCTGCTGCTGTTGATATTACCTTATGCTCGCCCGACCAGATATCCTCATCTTCCTTCCATTTCACTGCACGGATTTTCTTGCTTCCTACCACATTCACATCTCTAGTATTCTACGGCCAGATTTGCAGAACGTTATAATTCTTTTGGTTAGCTGTCGATTATGTCCGTTTGTTAGGTGACCCAATGCGCATGATGCTCTAGGAGTTCGGTGATTACGTTTTGTCTGCGATGTCTGCGATCGTGCATAATATGATGCGTGGAGGGACTCTCTAGCTACACCACATCAGGTCTGGAGGAATGCACTAGAGCCCCCAACTGTTTTCGGCGACTAACCGGTAGCAGCTTCGCCTTATTCATGCTGCGTTCAGTTTGTATCTCTGGGGAAGGTGACTGGCCATGAAGGTTGCGGAGGGAGCTGAAGTAGAAGGCTGTAGTGTGCCTGTTACAAGCGGCTACCACCATGCTGTGAAATATGAATGTCCACAAGGGCATCGGTTTTTCATATTTCAGCCACCAGGCCGAGGATCGGAGATGCTGTTCTCATCTTGTCCATCTTTCAGTAATACATTGGTGACAATCAGGACCGTGCTGGTGCTCAGTGTTGAGTTTCCATGGTGCTCAACTCCTCCGACCCTCCTTGCAGGGAAACAGGAGTGTACACATGGGCACGCAGTGGTCATAGAACGCCCAGGGCCAGCGCTGTACATAAAGTACCGCCTCAACTAGTCCACTGGGGACATAAATTCTGTCTAACCGACCAGCCGAATCGCTCATGTGAAACGTGAATCCCGGGTCGTCTGTGCACCTACATCCCAGGTATTCCGTGATGCTAGCCACAAAGATCGCCACTGCACGGCCAAGACGATCGCCGTAAGAGGCATGGAAATCGTATTCTGCTATCCGGGACAGCTCTACGAAATGCACCTCCTGTAACAGTTCGATCTCTAGTTCCCAAGCCCATATCATATCTTTTAGAAGATGGACCTTGACCGGCACGTGGAGGCCATTGACATTCAGTGTCGCGATACGGTATGTGTAGAGCTGTGCCTACCAGGGAATGACGCTGCAAGTGACTGATGTGAAGATGTGGGGCACCCGGCAGCAGCAGCGGCTGGCGTTCCTCGCACGACGCGGAAGACGACATCAACAGGTCGCCTCCCCTAATGTTGTAGATTCGTGTACGGGATGTGCTTCTTCAAAATCGTCGCTACACGCCCTTTTTGTCTCCGTCACTGTGGTATCCACATGTTCAACGGCTGACGACAATGGTGGATGGGCTGGTATTATTCCGTTCTCGATAGAGGCTCCAGAAGCAGGAACATGGCTGAAGTCACATCGTCAGTTACCTCGTCCGCAATCGGTTCATGTAGTAACGGAACACTGTCGATCAGCTGTCCACGTGATTGCGAGAGCCACCGGGTGCCCGGCGGTGACTTATGTGTCGTGATCAGAAGTACCGTAGACGAAGAAGGAAGTACTAAGGTAGATGCATTATCCGTCGTTGCAGACATACATATCTGACGTGGCGGGTGTTTAGCGTATATAATTATGGTCGGACATCCACTAATGGTCACATAAGACGGAAGGTGGCTGCAATGAACAATTGTGTTATGACGCACCCCGTTAAGAGCAGGGTATGTCAGGAAGTGAGCCCATAAAGCACTATTATGTTCCATGCAGATACGTTAGTGGCAATCCGAACACGCCAATAGTTGTAACACCTAATCCCGCATGTTCAACTTTGATCGTGCTGACGTAGTTGTCAGCTTGGCGGAAACTGAATTCCTGTTTGGTTGTGTTTAAAATGCGCTTTCACACTGGTTCATTGATCATTTTAACGTAAACGGTGTTGCGGAGAGTCGATAGGTAGATATCCCGAAGTTCCGATGGCGTGATCGTCGCCTCCTCACGGTCGTACATACTCCGGGCGAAAGCTGAAACGTAATGTCGATTACCTGAGTTTATTTCTCATGATCTCAGTCCGCGAAGCTCGCGCGCAGGCTAAGTCGTAATGTAAACAAACACCAGCTTACACGCTCCGCAGGCGGAAATACAGCACATCAACTCTGGGCAGCCGCTGAGGCCAAAGTGACCGCTAGTCAGCGGGCGCATGTATATCTAACAAACAAAAAGTGAAGGTTCAGCTGATTTTCTCGTGGATAAAAGTTCATGTGGTACAAAAATCAATTTCCATCCCTACGTCCAATCTCCCCATTAGAAAACAACAAAACATAGACGTCATTAGAAAATGTTCTTTAAACTCACCACACTGCAGTCACAGGTAAGACTGTGGATGCCGTTGGAGATGTCACATTGCTGTTAATGACACTGTGACGTCCTCTCCTGGTTTGTCAATCACTTCTCTGCTTCACTGTCGTATTGATGTCATCCAGAAATCACTTCCGGAGCCAAATTGTAGGGATGCCGAGAGGAGGCAGCTCCACGCTGCAGGATCGTTATGTGAACTGTAGAGCGTCTTTTGTCGTAAGCGGGGTTAGTATGTTAAAATTTATTGGTACATATTTACAGTTTCACTTTTTCTCGTCGGCCTTGGCTAATTTCTCGTGCCAATGGTATGAGGGAATTCCACTGACTCCTGTTGTAAACTCAGCTCAACCGGGCATTAAGGCTAGCACTGTGTGCGAATGAGCCCCACACTGTGCTGGAGCGTCCTCGATCCCACTCTAGAAGATAACGATGACCCACAATGATCAATCAGTATATACCACACGTGTAGCAAGTCGTGGCTCCGAGGGAATGTTATGCGCCGGTAGCGATGAGCAGGAACAGAGGCACCAGATGGCTCTTTCGCCCAGGTGTGACCATGAAGCTAGTCAGATAATCACTGCAAGATACACTGGTGCTGGAAGACCCTCAGTCTTCCCCTCAGTGAATTGGTGGGCAGAGACCAATACCAAATCGTGGTTGCCTGTTTGTTGCCATCTCGGGAACTGCAAACAATGTGTTCACTTAACTGTGAGAACATCTAATACATGTACGTCTCTATACTGTATAATTAATGACTGGAGTGCTGTCGGTACAAATGCCATCGATCACAATGACCAACTCGAATCAGATCTGGAGAGGTGGGTAATTTATGGAGACTAATAATGAAAGGCTTTTGTTCGTTACGACTGGATGCGGCCTGCTTCAATAGCAGAGGTCGTCGTTCCACTGCGTTTGCTTAAAATTCTTTGAAGGCTCTTAACTATATAGTGGTATCACTGAACTGTATTATTCTGTCCAATGCAATGATTGTTGCCTCGCGCGACAAGAGCTAACGAGTACGTCTCAGTCCGTCTCTCACTCTCTCTCTACTTAAAAATTTTGCTGAATATGTATGTTGTGCTTGGCAAATGATGACGATGCAGCTACGTGCCCTCATGTATGTGACCGACTTCCAGGAGTGGCTTTTTCTTTCTGTTGCATACCTTTTCCACCAACTCTGCCTTGCTTCGCCCGTGGCTGAGAAAATATGAACTTAAGAAAAATTTCATTCTTTCCTCTTTCCTGTTCTGGGGCCTAACAGTTGTTTTTGTAGCAGAATGTATAAACAAAAAGGTAATGATGGAAGCACTAAAACGCACAGACAAATAAATATTAAGGAATATATTTGGATCATTCAACGTTCAAAGTTAACACAGAAAACGTCACAACTGTAAACTTTATATGGATATTGAAAAGGTTACAGATATCTTTAGCGAAAGAAGAATAGCTTTCCATGGCCACATCCCAAGGACGAATCCCAACAGACTGACAAAACACAATTCACTGGTTTCAATAAACTGAAAATGTACAACTCATGGTTAAAATAAATTAGAAGGGATCTAGATGACGTCAGACACTATCCACAAGATGATGAGGAACTACTGACACTCAGAAAGAAACCGCAAGGTTCCAAAGTTTTCCATAAGAAAAGCAAGTAGAAAACTGGAGCCACTTGGACAGAAGAGAGAAGAGAAAAATGTCTGTGAGTAATTAAAGGAGTGTGGCAAAAAATGAAAACAAACATTTTAAATAAACGTAGCCCATTGTGTCTCATAGATAAAAGAAGAAGAAAATCAACTGACATCAGCGGAAATCTGCTGCTGAACATAAATATCTTTGTCAGTCTTGTCCACTTTAGATATTTTCCGAAGGTCTGTACAGCCTTGGTTGCTACATAGAATAAATCATTATCTTCTACTACCACAAACCTTGATATTAAACAAGCTGTTATCCTGGTTTCTGATACTCTTCTCCTTCTTTGTCTCGGTTTATCCTTGAACCATCCGCAAACTGACAGGGCCCGCATCTCGTGGTCGTGCGGTAGCGTTCTCGCTTTCCACGCCCGGGTTCCCGGGTTCAATTCCCGGCGGGGTCAGGGATTTGCTATGGCTCGTGATGGCTGGGTATTGTGTGATGTCATTAGGTTAGTTAGTGCAAATAGTTATAAGTTCTAGGGGACTGATGACCATAGATGTTAAGTCCCATAGTGCTCAGAGCCATTTGAGCCATTTTTGAACTGACAGGTTGCCTAGCTTTTCTTACTTTGGACCAGAATGCTGTAACACCTCATTCTCAATACTTAAAGCAGTGTGAAAGCTCTTCAGCTGCTGTCAAATTTTAGTATGGGTGGTGTTGCATGGTAGACGACTAGGACTTAGTGAACTTCAACCACTTTTATATATATATATATATATATATATATATATATATATATATATATATATATATATATATATATATATTTGATGGTTGTAATTGGGAAGATACTGTACAGTAAACATTCCAATGATTCCAAGGTGATTTTCTCTTTTAATACGAGTATATGCAGGCTTAGTTAATATGTAGTCGGTAAATACACGATTGCGCTCTTCCGTTATTCGTTATACAACGAAGACATACAGTGTTGGAACTTTTTCAAATTTGTAACAACATGGTACATTGACTACTTATACGTAAATTGCTAAAATTTGTGCAATTCCGTTTGTGAGGCAAAGGGATAATCTGTTGAATACTCAGTAAAATAATAAATAATTCAACATGATTATAGAACCAATAGATGAATCAAACTCTAAAAACGATACTGACGTTCATACCTGTTCCCTCGTATAACTCACCATTTCAGTGTTTATGGCAGTATGTGAGTAGCAGTAGGAAACAGTTTTTTTTTTTTTTTTTTTTTTTTTTAAAGTTTGCTGGAGGCAAAACTCTTTTACAAGGTGCTCCCCAGTACAGTGAACAACACATAAGCATTAGGATAGCGAACTGTGTAACACAAGAGGATCGTCTTAGAAGATGATGTTTAACCACAACATAAAGCGTAAACACAATATGAAACACAAAGGGTACTAAATTATCACCTGAATGGCGAGGACCCCTGTTTGTAGATGCTATCTTATTATAGCACATAACCACAACTTCTGTTAACAGAAGGTATCAAGAATGCTGCAAAACGATTAATAAATGAAGAACAAACCACAACAAGATGCTGGAGTAGGCGCTGGTTGAGCTGATGACGTAATCATTCAGAAATCATTACTCGTAAAAGCTTCCGTTAACAGTAAAATGTGGTATTATATCATTACCATGACTCACAAATGAAGCAAAGCATCCGCATATGGCTTCTGAACATGTCTGATTGAAATAAAAAATGGATAATAACTTAGCGGGCTCTTGGTAGCACTTAGGCCAGTGCATCCCTAATAAAATCATTATTGTTAACGCTGTTTGCTCATTCCATTCAGACGAGAGTAATAACAAATGAATCGCTCATTGATCAATCAGTAAAATCAGCCAAGTGTCTGAAAGCAATGTGCTTGTATTTATGGATCCATTTCACATTACCGTTAATATTTTTCGCTACTAATGGGGTCACCATAAAACGTTTGCTAAGTAGCAGATGAAATAAAACGATAAGTCTTAAGCACTGGAAAGAGCTATTTTATCATGTATTATCGAGCTTTGGGTACCTGTAAACTGCTTTGACTATCCGCCACAGAAATATATTTCTCGTTGAAGACACTTTTAATAGTCAAGAAACCATTCCTGATGACCACTGCCAACAGTCATCTTATGACCTTCAAAATACCTCTTTTCCACTAATTATCGCCGGCCGGTGTGGCCGCAGGTTCGAATCCTACCTACGGGATGGATGTGTATGATGTCCTTGTGATGTCCTTAGGTTAGTTTGGTTTACGTAGTTCTTAGTTCTAGGGGACTGATGACCTCAGATGTTAAGTCCCATAGTGCTCAGAGCCATTTGAACCATTTGAACTACTATATCATAGATGCCATGTTGACATTATAGTGGATAGTAAGGAGCTCAATACACACAAAATTGTTTAAAATAAAAAAACTGCGTTGGATGTGCAAAAGTCTATACACTACAATGGCAGCATAGCATGTGTCACACTGTTATAATGGAACAGGACGCATAACAACAGACGTTTGAAGATTAGAAGATGACAGCTGATGAAAGGCATCATCAGGAATAAACAGTAGTGAATGCAACCTTAGCTATTGAAACTTGAGTCAGAGCAAATACAGGTCGCTCCTTCCAGTCTATAATTATGAGATATTTCAGTACATTTTCCTGTTGACCTCATACATGGGCTAGCCTTAGCAAGCTTTTTTCGGATTTTTCCTCGCTCATTTTGGCTATTTCTGGGCTGTTCCATTACTTCACCATTTGCCTATTCGATACAGAAACAGCTGAATGAAGTACACCGAAAAAACATCACGCAAATACCCTATAACCTGCATTTACCATTGTCAGTAGCCTAAATTCAGCGAAGAGGAGAGCCCATGCTGCCGCATCTTTAGAGAAACCAATAAATGGAGACCAGTAAGAATACGTTATTCTAGAACGTACTCGGGGTACAAAGGCGACGCCACAGGAAAGGCAGTGGCTTCGGCATTAGCCGGAAATGTTACGTGGACCCGCAGTGCGAAGCCGGGAGGGAGGGCAAGGTGTTGGTGGGGACCATACACGCTCGCATACGACGCCTCAAAGAGCGATGGCCGGAAGCGACAGCGTGGAAGGGGCGACGCAGCCTGCCGCACGGATAAGAGGCGGGGGCGGTGTTGTCCACGAGAGAGTTCGATACTGACAAAGGGCCAGGAGGGACGTCTGTGTAGGTCGGGCCTGGGACCTAGATTCGTAGTATACGCTCTGGCTGAGCTCGCGGTCATACTTACATTTAGCCGTGCACTCCCTCAATGGGATTTTGCAATCAGGAATAATATACTTTTATTCAAGTCATTATCTAATTCTTGTTTAAATGGACGATTAAGTACTGTAGTTATTTAACTGCTGTCTATTCAATTACATCCCGGCCAATTTCCATAACTCTCTCAAAATTCCAGCCAAGGACGTTAGCCGAGTGGACGGAGCTTCTCCAGTCTCAATGAGCGCCTAGATCGCTCGCAGGACGCTACAATACGCTTCTTCAGGTTCGCCGTACCCAGTTGAGCCATTAGTTGTTAATTAGTTCCCATGTACAGAGTGGTTACAATTGAACTATATCTACTTGAGATGGTCCCCGTGAAAAACGACAGATCCTAGGACTATGGAACTTTGTATAAACATTTGCTAGGACATACGGAAGAGAAATAACGAAAAAACATTGAACGGAACACATTTAAATTTTCACATGAAAGGATTACGTTCGTTAAATGCGTATTATGTTTATGTCACGGGTAGAAACGTTGCTCGGTGTGACAACCATCTGAATCCATGTCAGTCTGGAACCGCACTAGATGTTCCATTTCACAGTTGTTCACAGAACCTTTCAGACGGTGGACCATCGAATGTCAACCTCTACCAAGATAGCTGTTGCACTGCTTGAAGATCGCACACTGCATCTAGCATTCCCATCCATGGCAACAGTTTTCGGGCACAATTGGACGTCGCCCAATTCCCAAGTCACCAGTTACTTCGAACTTCCGAATCATGTTCTGGAAACCTGGAGCGGAAAGAGATCCTCTACGTCTTCCTTTAATGCGTCAGTACTCACGATGAGTAGCAGGATCTGTGGTGATGTTTCGATAAAACAGCAGCAAGAGTAAATAACTACTCATCTTGTCCAGAACCATGTTGACTGTCTGCAACTACAACGCGCATTGATACTTGGGTTTAAACCCTATGTCGCCGTACCAGTACCGGCGCCTGGCGACAATTCGTTATACTAACACTACTAAAAACGCAAATCATGCACCGCACAATCTGGACGCCCTTCCTATAATGTTTGGTATGTATTAGGTAAGTAGTTTTTCGTCTGCGCGTTTTTCGTCTGTAAATACCAAACACAGATGATGTTCATCTCTACGCTTCAGATGCTGACCTAAAGGTCCTATGCATTTACTGTTGGATGAGGATAGGCTTTTTTAGCTGATGAGTCGAGGTGCGGTAGGAGGATGAAGCATTCGTCAAGCTAGGAACTGATGCACGGGGACCTTGAATTATTAAGATATTCGCAGAATTATCAAGCAGTTGACACTTGGCCACCGAAAAGAAATGAGGACCTTGATTTATGGCCAAGATAACGTGATTGAACGGTACTAGGATACTGGACAGCCGGCCGCGGTGGTCAAGCGGTTCTAGATGCTTCAGTCCGGAATCAAGCGGCTGCTACGGTCGCAGGTTCGAATCCTGCCTCGGGCATGGTTGTGTGTGATATCCTTAGGTCAGTTAGGTTTAAGTAGTTCGAAGTCTAGGGGACTGATGACCTCAGATGTTAAGTCCCATAGTGCTTAGAGCCATTTTTGACACTGGACCAAGAACGCGACCAAAACATCACGGAACCACTTCTAGCCTAGGACTAGGCCCACCACACACAGCAGGTAAACACCTTCTACGGCCGTCGGTGTACTCGAACACTTACATCGTTATAAAAGAAAGGAATATTAGTGCTTAGCGGCCCGTTGACAACGAGATAGAAATGGAGCATAAGTTCGGATTAGGACGTTAAGGTTTAATCTTCTTTCTGGCTTCGTATTACGGAAGGATGCGTGAGGAAATCCATCAAGCTCGTTCAAAGAAACCATCCTGATGATTATCTTAAGAGATTTACGTGAAGCACAGAAATATCAATCTTGATGGCCGAACGGGGAATTTAATCGTCGTCTTCGGAGTGCGGTGCGCTAACTACGGCATCACCTCGCTTGGTCATTGGAAAAGACCAAATAAGGTCCAAGGTTGGACCATACTGCACTCTGCCAGTCGGCCGGTAATCACTTTCGGCGTTGCAGGGCCCAATGAGGAGGCGCAGCTTTAAACACCACTGAGAGCAATGGACTTTTACTATTACTTGACAGTTGAAGTATGTCACTTGCCGCTACAGTATGACCACATCGGCTGCCAACTAGCGTTCCGCTATAGGAGTCACACATACCCGGTCACTTCACAAATGCTATTAACGTGTAACGCGGAGCAATGTTGGAAGCGCCCACCGCGAGGTATGGTAGTTATGCGAGATGCTCCGTCGACTGCTGATTACTAAGTGACCAACGACTGAAATCCGACAAACGAGGCGTTTTCTAGCAACGAATTTAAATTCATGTTGTAACCTAACCACAACTGCTTGATTTACAATGCATCCGAGTAAACTGCGGTCAGCAATATGTGGGAGATGTAAAATCACGATCCTTTGTTCAATGCAATTAACGCTAATCTTTGCTAGCAAACTTGAGACAGAAAAATTTCAGTATTGGCGCCAAAAGCAAACTGTAATTCCTCGCTAGCACTGGTTACCTGAAACTATCCTCAAACTGGCTAAACGAGCTGCCCACTATAAACGGATAAGCTGCCCTGGTTGGCACTCCATTGCAGGTAATAGGAGATGCGGGAGGAGATGGGAAGAAAAATATGAGCAAACAAAAAAGTCAGTACTTTGGTGAAAACCGCACAGCAGCTAGAAACAAAAAATTCACTACACAAATTAATTCAATAAAAATAATAGTCGAAGTCTATGGCCTGGATTTAGAATTTTTTTTTAAATTCTATGCTTTAGAGAAGATTTCTTTGTAAACTCACCACAAAATGAAATATAACCTAGGATACATAAAATAAAAAGAAAACTCAGGCAGCTCAGGTTCACTGTCACAGTCTTGTGTATTCGCATATTTTAGGAAACGAGACACTAAGGAGACATTATCCAGAATATATGATATTCATTGCTGATTTTCTTTTTCATTGCTAGGCATGATTAGCAAATGGTCACAATAGCAGAGCACATGAAGAACAAACAATTAAGGCTGCAGACACAAACCCATCCGTGAATGAGTATGTGTAAGGAAAAATGTTACAAGATGAAGAGGAAAAATTGGTTAAGGCAACTACGAAGACTTCTTGAATCATGCTCCCAGTTGTCTCGTCATCAGGACAAGAACCGTTTTATCTTTGCAGAGGGGAGAGGAGGGAGGACCTGCTATCTTAGTTGAAGCGTTTCGTCGAGATTCCATCTCCTGCGTTGGTCAGCGAAAATGGGCTCTATAATGTAAATGTCGGTGCTGGTAATGTGCTTGTCTTCAGAAATGAATTGGATAGACGGTGTCTTCCTGCAAGGGGTAGTTGATGACGTGCAACTTAAATGATGAAAAGAAAGCTGCGTCAGGATATAGCAGCATGGTAGGAGACGCGTGACGTGGGAGTACTCGGAAGTAAAAAGCCACTATGTTCTCTACAAGTGTTCAAACAGCTGCTCGTGCCTCTCACTCTAATCGGTGTGAATCCGAATCTTCAATATCGGACTTGAGGCACGAGGGTAAAGAAACTCGCGTGATGCAGTGCGGTTTCTGTGTTTTAGTATATTTGCCGTTGACAGAAAGATACAATGTCGCGGTGCTGCTAGTGATGTGGTATGATTATAAGATCGGTTTCCAATTGTAGGCAACAAAACGTGGTGGTAACATGCTTCACGGGATTCTGGAGTGGGGTAGAGAGAGGGGTAGATGTCGCTGTTTTCCATCTAATGGGATTGGGGAGCTCAGTGCATATGTAACAGTATTCCAAACAAAAGTGGCCTATGTTTCACATTGGGGGAGGAATATGCACCAATGACTTCCGAGGGCGTCTCGAAATTGCTGCGAACTCGGCAGTCAGCTTTCCAAGTAACTAAGGTCCTAGCTTTCCCATAACCGGAGCATAATAATGGTGTAAAGTGCAGCGGTCCCACTTCTCTTGTTATCCAGAGCTTGCAGTCTGGCCACAACCGTCGCAGTGATGGGCAGAAGGTGCGCGATGTGACGTATCCGGGCTGCCAGGTCTGTATTGACAAAGGTGACCCTCTGGAACTTATCCATGGCTCATGATTTTGTGACGCTCATAGTGCTCCCTGCCCCTGCACTGTAACGGGTAATCCAATACATCGCTGCTTATACTTTGGGCACTGAATGTATGACGAGGACGAAGTCGTCGGCGTAGGAGAGACAGAAGAAGGCGTACTCCAGGCGTGAAATGCCCCAGAAGCGTCGTTGTGATCAGCAGATGAGTGGATCCATCACGATGTTGCAAGGCACGGTCGACGGTAAGCAATGCTGCCTTACTAAGCTATCTATCTGTGTGGGTTCTGTAACACTTCCCTTGACGAGCAGCCTGGACGTCGCCTCTCGAAGAAGGTGTATGAGCTGAGAAATACACGACTGACGGGGTCATGAGCCTGGATGAAGCCATTGCTGCTTAAAACGTCTAGCAGTCGGAAGTGTGTTGCCACGGCGATCCCGTCTCGATATTAACTACGAGCAATCTGGATGTTATTAACACACCTATGGAAGTTTGTTCATCAGACAGAACTTGTAGAAGCAAATGTTTGAGTAGCATAGACAGACAGAATGTGAAAATCTTGAAATCGGAATTTTATAACGTGATCGGCCGGTACCTACCAAGCCATGTTCCTCCTTAGGGTTTAGGTCCTGGTGTAAGTAAACCTTCCACGAACGTCGGTGGCGATAGTGAAGCGCCGGACAGAAGTTCCCAGTACATTTCCCTGTATCATTGTGACATCAGATCTTGAACGGTTCTGTAAAACTCGAGGGGTAAACCATACGGACCGGGAGACCGACTCTGTGATCCTTTTGCCATAGCTGCAAGGATATCTTCGGTGGTCACTTTCGCTGTCGGAGAGTTTCTGCTGCAATGTCTAGTTTACGATAGATCTCCTGCATAGCTCTGGAAATAGCGTCCGCCGGTACCTTTTGATAATGACTCTATAGTGCATTGTGATGGCATTGGCGAGGGGAGCTTAGGACGCCAGCCGTCGTCCATTAGGTATGTGTAAATTTAACATTAAGGCTCATCGACGTCATCTAACATTTCGAAGGATATGGGGCATAGAAAGTTCTTCACTGCGTATCCTGCCTTGACAGCGTGCTCCTATAACGGCTTTCGCCAAACGGCACCTGGACAAGATTAAAATTTTTGTGTTGATGAGTTGAACTTCTGTTTGCGGTCTAGGGACGGGGCGTGGTCCCCGAGATCGCGTAGAGCGCTATAGTAGAAACACGTAGTGTAGTGGTTCCATCTGGGTTTGCCTCTACATTGATGTACCAAGATGCTGTGGACAGCCGGTTTGGCGCAAAGTACCCAGTACTGCAGTGTGGTCTCCTAACTCATGTTGCGTTTAACACAAGCGTGCCACGTCTCTGTGACCTCTTGTCGACATTTGGGGTCTCGCAACAGGGTGGCGTTTAGTTTCTGGGGTCCCGCGCTGCGCCATAGCAAACACGTGACAGAAAAAATCCAGTTACAACACTAAAAGCAAATTGTAAATTCACTTAGACACTGTTTACCTGGAATTATCCTCATAATGGCTACACGAGCTGCCCCTTCACCAACCGATGAGCTTTCCTGGTCGGCACGTGATTCCAGATACCGTACGAAGACAGAACGATGAACAATAAGAAGGAATATAACAGCAAATATGAGAGTCTATATGATGATGGAAACTATGAGGCAAAGTATTAGGAAAAAAATGCATTTAAATCAATTAACTGAATAAAACTGATATTCGAAGCTTTTGACTAGATTTATAATTTTAAAAAATTTCGGTGCATTAAGCGCGAGTCGAATCCTCGAACCTCCCAGCACTTACAACTGCGCTTCGCCACCATACTGGTTGAAGTCGTTATACAGATATAAAAAAAGTGTTGCATCACCTGATATTCGAAGCTTTTGACTAGATTTATAATTTTAAAAAATTTCGGTGCATTAAGCGCGAGTCGAATCCTCGAACCTCCCAGCACTTACAACTGCGCTTCGCCACCATACTGGTTGAAGTCGTTATACAGATATAAAAAAAGTGTTGCATCACCTCGGTTCCAAGAGTTCCTGAAACTGAACAGAAAATTGGAATAGAGATCAATATGAATATCATTTCCGCTCATTTTATTGCTCATAAAAACCACACATTGCATGTTGTACCACCATACAGCGAGACCATCAGAGGTGGTTGTCCAGATAGGTGTACGCACTGGTACCTCTAATACGCAATAGCAAGTCCTCTTGCATTGACGCATGCCTGTATTCGACGTAGCATACTATACACAAGTTCATGAAGGCACTGTTGGTCCAGACTGTTCCACGTCTCAGTGGCCATTCAGCGTAGATCACTCAGAGTGGTTGGCGGGTCACGTCCCAGCCAATTCAATCCAACTCAGGCATGTTCGCTAGGGTTCATGTCTGGAGAACATGCTCGACACTCTAGTCGATCGATGTCTTTATACTGAAGGAATTCATTCAAATGATCTGCATGATGGGGACGCAAATTGTCGTCCATGAAGACGAATGCCCCATCAATATGCTGCCGATATGGTTGCACTATCGTACAGAGGATGGCATTCACGTATCGTACAGCCATTACGGCGCCTTCCATGACCACCAGCGGCATACGTCGGCCCCACATAATGCCACTCCAAACCGGCAGGGAAATTCCTACCTTGCTGCACTCGCTTAAAAGTGTGTCTATGGCGTTCAGCGTGACCGGGTTGCCTCCAAACACGTCTCTGACGATTGTGTGGTTGAAGGCCTATGCGACACTCATCGGTGAAAAGAACGCGATGCCAATCCTGAGCGGTCTATTCGGCATGTTGTTGGGCCCATCTATAAGGCGCTCCATGGTGTTGTAGTTGCAAATATGAACCTCGCCATGGACGTCGGGAGTGAAGAATACTGTGCACAGTTTGAGTCGTAACACGACGTCCTGGGGCTGCACGAAAAGCACTATTCAGTATGGTGGCGGTGATCCACTGCAGTAATAGCCCTTGGGCGGCCTGAGCGTTGCATGTCATCGACAGTTCCTGTCTCTCTGTATCTCCTCCATCCCGAACCACATTGCTTTGGTTCACTATGAGACTCCTGGACACTTCCCTTGTTGAGAGCACTTCGTGGCAGAAAGTAACACTATGGACGCGATCGAACCGCTTTATTGACCGTCTAGGTATGGTTGAACTACAGACAACACGAACCGTGTACCTCTTTCCTGGTGGAATGACTGCATGTAATCGGCTGTCTGACCCCCTCCGCCTAATTGGGGGGCAGCTCATTCATGTTTGTTTACATCTTTGGTCGGATTTACTGACATCTCTGAAGACTCTGTGATACAAAATCCATAGTCAACGTCTGTCTTCAGGAGTTCTGGGAACCGGGATGATGCAAAACTTTTTTGATGTTTTTGGATATGACTGTGGTGGCCACTCAGCTACGATGAATTGCAGTCACCTATAATTCGGTTTCACGTAATGTCGTGCGAAACATCGTAATTGTAGCCAACTTCTGTGATTCTAGTAACTATATGGGGTGCTAAATCGCGTCTTATGGTGAAGGATCAAGTAGTGTTTCCTTAATGCAGTGTATGCAATGTTTCTAATTCGTCAGCATAGTTGCGTTTGGTGTGGTTATCATAAGTGACTAACTGGCCAGACCCAGGATTCGGGATCTGACCAAATGTGGCAGTTTGACAACGTCCTTAGGTTTAGTTGTCTGACTGCTCCTAAACGTACAGTGTCACCTATCATATAATCTTAATGAACCTATAGGTACTGAACTCAAAATGCTCAGTGCGTCTTCGAATTTTTCTCATGGAAAGTGGTGGGGATTGATCTGAGTTCACCGACCATAGTTCCTCTCTGGTTAGAGACTGAGAGACCGATTGTTGTCAACAAGGCGGAACACCAGTCTCCGGTGTCTGTCAGTAGGATATTTTTAGGGTCACTGTTCGTAGTACACGCTACATTGCGACAAGTTGGACATTACCCATTCTGGACACATTGTAGAGTCCACTTTGATAAACGAGAGCTTCAGGCTACTTCTTACATGAATGTTCATGGACATGTTCAAAGGCGGTTCGGCATCTACTCTTCTTACTGAGCCACTTCCATGCAAATGACTGGCACATACCCACCATTTCAGTATCATGTCATAAGTAAGTCGTTTAAGGGGCATGACCTGCTAGTACATTCCGTACTGTTTACAGCGTTGTAAAACGGCCCCTGTTGGCTATTTTAAGGTATAGGGCTTCTGACAAATAATTTGTCTGCTAAGGTCAAGTTAACACACAGAATCAAATATGGTTGGAAGAAAAATGTCAAAGTACTACCACCCTCCCTTGAATACAGTTGGTTTATTATCGTGAACTGACAACATAGTTTCCTATTGCATTGTACCAGAACAAGTGAAACAAAGGATCCAAGCACAATACAGCAACGAGACTGCTGGTCCACTACCAAGAAGTCATTAGCAAATTACGTTCACCAACTAGTACCGTTTCTAAGCAATCTAGTCGATCACCACGAAGCAGCAGTGACTATCGAATAACTGGGCATCCAGCGCACCCATGTTTTAACACTAGCAACAGCTGCCATCAGTCTGTAATGGATGTGGCCAGTTTGGAGTGATGAAGAAATATCAAATCGTATGACATACCTCGTAAAGAGAACTCTTTCACGGCAGGTTAGTCTGAGCTAGCGCCTGAGGTATGTGATGAATAGAGTTCTGCATCCGCGGGGGGAATCTCCTTGAGCAGCGCTCGTCTACATCACTTGTTATTCACACCCACGCAGAAGCACGGGGCAGGCAATTTACTTATGGTGTACCACGCGGCATCTATTCACAGATCATGGGCAAAGCCGCATGGCCTTGCCACGCAGATAAGGGAACACAGACACCACAGTCTACACAACTTCGACACAACGTAGCGGCACTAATGGGTCCGGCAAGTGTTCAGATTAGAATATCTTTTTAGCTGTCGATTTTCTATGATTTTATAAGGCAGGTGTGTGCTGTACACCTGAGATTCGTCTAGTGTTACCACACTATAGCGAAAATTATAGTGATAAGCGAATACTGAAACTTCCTGGCAGATGAAGACAGTGTGCCGGACCGAGATTCCAACTCGGGACCATTGCATTTCGCGGGCAAGTGCTCTACCATCTGAGCTAGCCAAGCACAGCTCACTATCCATCCTCACAGCTCTAATTTCGCCAGTACCTCGTCTCTTCACAGAAGCTCTCCTGCAACCTTGCAGAACTAGCACTCCGGGAAGAAATTGTATGTAAATTTAGTAACTAATAACATATAGTGCCACCGTATTTTCTTGTACAGAATTAGAACTTTTTTTCTTGGCGCAGTGCAACTTCTTTTTGATAAATAAGTCACCAATGTTGTGTCCAGTAGGGAGCTTTTGTAGTTCAACCTCTTACGTTTCAGACTACTAAACTCGAAACTCCGGCTTAGGGTTCGGCCTGGTTGGTCCTACGGTTTTCTCTGTTGTTGTCGCTTCTTTCATCTATAACAATGGCAAAAATGCCAAGTCAAATTGCACGGTACTTCGGAGTACGTGTTTAAATGTACATCCCTCTTTAACTCACTGCGTAAGTCTGTTCATATGTGGGAGAAAGTCAAGGGAAGACCAACAGCCTAGTAAAGTATTACAGTCCTGCAAACATAATTGAAGACGAGCACTGGTTTACTTGATTTATAGCATCACAGATGGAACATAAAAACTCTTATAACAGTGAAACATAAAAATACGTATAACTGGACATTCCTCTACAATTTGGGCTTTAATGTATTAGGTAGCCATAACGGTAAACAGCCAATTTAGTCACTCAGTTGGCGATAAGCTGAGACCGATTAACCGAGTGAGATGGACGTCGAATATGTTATGCCCCTTTTTCTCATAACGAACATACTTTACTATCATTATAAAAGTTTCCCATCAGTTTTCTTGCTTTATGTGCTGTGGATTATAAGTCCACTTATACAGATGATAGAGCATACGGAAGTATAGTGACTCATCTATTTTATACAGTCATTTTTCCGTGAGAACTTCATTAGTAAAAATTTTAGAATATCGGAGGGTAGTGCCACATCAAACAATGGAATACCAGTGTTGTGCGTCATAGTGGGAGATGGGGCATTTGGTATATCGGAAAATGTAATGTGTCCTTGTGGAGTTGGAGTTTAACAAACCGTAAAAGAACCTTTTAAAACCGTCTCGTACTAGGTGGTTTATGGAAAGCACTGCTGGCACTCTGGTGGATAAGTGGAGAATCCAGAATTCACCGCCTAAATAATGTCTGAGAAGAAACTGCAATTGCCGTAGGAAATGTGTGCTGTGTTTTACAAAATAGTGTGCCAGAAAAAGATTACCGTAAATTTGGAGATACATTTTACGTCTCTACAGCACTGGAAATTTCTGGAGGTCCTAAACGCTGGGAACTTATCATGACATTTGTTTCAGGAAGCAAAGAACATCTGGCTGCTTCGACGAGAACTGGGAGACTGAAGGCAGCCAAGTATATTCTCTACGCGAGCACAACAAGCAGTGCGGAGCTGGATGGCTGTCGCAGCAGCCTAGTGCGCGGAAAATAATGCGCGTCGTTTTTCTTATTGGCTGTCGCAGACGGGCTGTGTCGTGCTATAGAGCCCTTAACTACACACTCGGCCCCCTACATCTGTCTCTGCACCTAAGCGTTTCCGCTTCCCCTGATAACACGGCGCAAGCGCCGTATATAGATCGTTAACAATATCGGACACGCGTGTCTTGGTGACACAATTACGCAGTTTGTGGTTCAAGAGCTACAAAATGACTGAACCAAGCGAGAACGTAGTGCTTCCTAATGGTTAATATCACCAGACTCTTAATTTAACGTCATCTGAAACGTTTATTTTGAATGCCGCAAAACTTCCAAAGTCACCTAAAGTGTTCTAGGATTAACTCTGATAGAGTTTTCCGTTAGAATAAGGAAGGTTTTCGATCAGATAGCTGCTAGTACGTAGAGATTTGAGGTTAAAAAATTTCGGAAGAGGCATTGGGGTCGAATATGTAAAAGAGATCGTAATATTTCAGCACACTTGCAATCTGTATATCGTGAAGAGACTGTTCGAATAAGGTTTCCGCCTTACTATACCAATTGCAATTATTGCAGCAATGTATTACCCATTATTTAAAAACAAGTGATTCACCTCTATTGCTGTCCATGACCAAGGTAGGCTTACAACAAACTTCAAACATAGAGAGAAGATTTTATTTTGAATTTCATTTCAGAAGTAAAGTTAAAATGGAAATATAACTAATTATTTGCCAAAAACTAAGTGGAAGTGATGATTTTTCAATATTTGATGAAGACGTTATGAGCTGAAAGCCAAACATCGAAGTCATGATTAAAGACGAATTCAGGTGCGCACGGTATGAGTAGAATGTATTTTATTTCACAACGGTAAATCTCAGTAAACAAAAACAAAGTTTATGATAAGACATTTCTGAAAACAGTTAATCTGGAAACTAATTTAAAAGAAACGATAAGTAGATTCGTTTGATGAATGCTAGAAATTGGAGCTATAAATGAAACTGGATATCAAAATTACCTAACATTCTGAACACCTATTTTTCACTGATGACGAATAAGTGTAGTTTTTTGCATAAGTTAATAGTGTTTTGAATAATATTTGTAATTAAAAAATAACGAATAGTAATTTAAATCTGTTTTGGTTATTCGTCTTTCACATAAATTTTTCCAACCCTAGTGCTAAGCGAAGCTAATTGTGTGTGGTTCTTAAATTTCTCCAGGCGTATTTTATGACGAAATTAATCTCGCGTGAACAGCCTGGTATGAGTGTGCACAGGACACAATATTTCGGCAATCTACCACGTTACCATCATCAGGTGCGCTGATGATGGCACCTGATGATGCCACCACCTGATGATGGCAACGTGGTCGATTGCCGAAATATTGTGTCCTACGCACACTCATACCAGGCTGTTTACCCGAGATTTATTTCGTCGAAGCTATTTGTGTATGCGCACACTGCAAATTCGCAACCTATGTGCAAGTGATTTCAGGCGCCTGAAATCCGCATGTCTGCAGACAAACCCTCACGTATCTGTGCCAGCCGTTTGGTCGGTGCACATACGCTCAAATGATTGTCGTCAACATCGGATATCTTCGGGAACTTCCGCCAACGTTGCGGAAGCGTACTCGCACTCTCACTCCCACAGCACTGCCGCGTGCGAGCCACGTTTACAGGAAACGCGATCGCAGGGCTGTAGTGTGTAATTTTCAAGTTGTACGTATACATACGACTGTAGCTGTCCTTCATTATTTCAGAGAAGAAAAATTAAGAGGCAAATCGCAGTATTATTGGTTTAAATAGTTACTTTCTTAAAGTTTATAGAGAAATAATCTTTATTTAAAAAAAGATACTTTATTAGGAGAAAAAAATACATAAATTTTAACATTAGCAAAACTCCAAAGTGTGATACTGTTTGAAACAACAATTAAAACATAAAGGTGTATTACATTATGTACAAACGTATCTAGTGTGACTTTGTTTATCTTGTTTTGTACATACAACACACCTTCTCTGGCCACTCTTCTTCTTTGATGTTTAAGTGATTAGCAAGATAAAGTGGTGTTTGGTTCTCGTAAAATGCATGTGTGTTCAGCAGAGGTATGGATACCAATTGAAAAAAAAAAACTTTTTGATACCATTCTAAAGTATACCTTCTACATTGTGCCGCTCTTGTCAACGGCCCCCATTTTTCCTCGTATGGTTTGCCATTCAAGCTGGCTTTCCTTCTGCTTCATTTGTGCTTGTCAGTTTTGTCAGTCACTGTAATATCGCTTTTATGATTAGTTGGAAGCATCATTACTTCCTTCTTGGGCACTCAGTCCGGAACCGCGCGAGTGCTACGGTCGCAGGTTCGAATTCTGCCTCGGGCATGGATGTGTGTGATGTCCTTAGGTTAGTTAGGTTTCAGTAGTTCTAAGTTCTATGGGACTGATGACCACAGATGTTAAGTCCCATAGCGCTCAGAGCCATTTGAACTTCCTTCTTGTCCTGCCACTTGAAGGTAAGCACACTGGATGTCACGTGCTTTAAATTTTCTTTCGGATGGTAGACGTTGAACATATCTGTGCGCTGAAACTGTTAGCGTATGTACACGTCTGCAGCAGGGAAAGAGATAATAAGGTAGCCGTATGCGGTTCTAGGCACTACAGTCTGGAACCGCCGGACCGCTACGGACGCAGGTTCGAATCCTGCCTCGGGCCTGGATGTGTGTAATGTCCTTAGATTGGTTAGATTTAAGTAGTCTAAGTTCTAGGGGACTGATGACCTCAGAAGTTAAGTCCCATAGTGCTCAGAGCAAGATGTATGTAGCCGTATTGTTGCGAAGGTGTAGTTCTGCTGCGAAACCGAATCTGGAGAGAAAATACAAGTAACTACCGCAATCCAACTGTTTTGCGTTTGCGCTCTTCTGGTGGCGTTTTTGTTCGAATGTGGCCATTCAAAACTTCACATGGCCAAAACAAGCAAATTCTTTGCTCCGCGGCATCAGTCCTTTCATCTCGACGTACAAATCTATAATCAATAATAAGTTCAATTTATATTCTGACATTTCAACCAGTTCACTGTAAACATTGATTTACTGTATAACGGCCACACAGTCTACTTCGCTCTACCTACGTCCACACTGGCTGCCTTCCAATCTAGTACTGCAGTGTGATTACCGCTGCGATGTCGCCTTGTGCGTATTGAAAATATTTCGAAAGCTGCGAACTCGCAGCAAGCACGCACCATTGATTCTCGCTCATATGCATCCGGCCTCAGTCCAGCTGATTACAGTATTGGCATGAAAAAGGACAGAATAAACGCTAGGGACGAAGGGAAACGGTTCTGACGAATTAGTCCATCTTCCGACATAAAACTGATATACTTAAGGACGGTTGCTAGCAGCAGCATGAGCTGGTGGACGCCTATGAAACTGCCTCTAGAACATGGGCTCCTGTTCGTATCATACGCTGCCACTCTAATTAGCGGAGCCACACTTGCAGCTGGCGAAGCAGTAGCCGGGATATTCATAGCCGTGCCTTCTGCACTTTCCTTCTCCACCTATCTTCTTCAACGCACCTGTCTGCTAAATCACCGGTAAAGAACGACTCCCCCCACCCCCTCCCGCCGCCCCAAAAATAAACCACTACGCAGCTGGGGATCTAGCACATTCTAATTCCACCAGGAATTAGTTTGAAAGTTTTTAAACCTCTTGAGGTGCGCGCAGTTTCTTGCCAACTCTTACCGCCGTGTCTTCGTCCACCCTCGAGCCGCCCGGTAGCCGTGAAGTTGTAGAAATTTTTAATTATCAACGGCGTCATATTAAAGTTTGCCTCGTCGCGTCCGGGGCGAAAAGGCTGCGGCTGGAAAAGGTCGCGCGCGCGCGGGCGTCCGTTTGATATTCCGGCGGAAAGCACGCGCAGCCACTGGCGCCAGCGCTGGCCGGCCTGGTCCGCCACTTTTAATTGGAGGCGGTTTTAATTACTGGCGACAGACGGGCTCGGCCCATCTCGCTGCCCGCGGCCACGAGCATGCAATAAAGCGAACCGAGGCAGACGGAAAGCGAACGTCAGGCAAGTTAAGCCCCGCGGCACGTGTAAAGTACGGGAGGTGGCGAGTGAGACCCGGCGGCACCGCTGGTTGCAGAGCCCGGCGAGTCCTTGAAAGAACTGCCGGCCGCCTCGCAGATCAAAAACGGATTTTTCTCTCAGGTTTCCCGTCCTGCGGGAAGTGCGGTTCCGTGGCGGTTATAATCAAACTCGTAATGGGAAATTAACAGCGCCGCAACGCGCGCCATAACCGGCGCCTCTCTTTGCCGTTCGTAAATAACGCGGCGCCGCGTTTTCGGAATTAAAACCTCAAAGCCGCGTTGCTCCTTACTTTCAGACAGGCGTCGCGGCGAAAGACCTTCGGGCTGCAAAAGGGCGTGGTCAAAGTGTATTCCACTATCGATGTTTTCAAAGACAATATTTTTTTAATATTTTATTTTTCGCTATCTTTCGAGTGGCTGGCGAACTACGTACAAGCTTTCCGCAAACTGCTGCCATTATTATATACGAGACGTTTCCTCAGTAATATGACAGAAATGGAGACAATATTTTGCTGTCGCTGTGGTCTTAGTCTGAAGACTACACTGAAACTCCTCTCCACGGTATGCTTTATCTTATGCACGCCTTTTCATCACCGCAGGGCTATTACTGCCGGGATAGTGCTCAAGATCCTTACACCCAGGACAAATTTCGTAATCCTTAACCACCAAGGATTGCATTTACATACTTCTTCCAAAAACAAAACCTTTAACGCAACATTTAAGGTTCACTGTCGAGTTGTAGAACTCACGAAAGGAGACTGAGACGCCCGCTAAACCTGCTGGGCGGAACAGGTAACACGATTGTGGAAAGGACCAAGGGTCGAGATCAGTTTCTGCTTCTAATTGTCATTTATTGTGATTTAATAACCTTTACAACCAAAGTGGCACATAGTCGAATCTTTACCGAATGCAGGTCTTTCTGGCTGAAGGCCTCCAACGAGATATCTTAACTAGATAAAAATCCATTTAAGATAGCAATAAAATAATTTAAAGAAGCAACATATGCAAGGAGCAATACCAATGGCTGAGGGCCACAATTAAACTTCAGAATTTTAAAATGTATTACAACAATCTTTGATGACAGATGGCCGCAGTGTTTAAGTTAGAATGATAACTGTAAATATTAATTTTTGCAAAATTTTAAGAAAACAAACAAATAACCATAAACCTAAATTTAAAAATAGCTGACAAAGGATAATTAAACACTAGTGGCACTCACGCCTCCAGTAAGGTCGGTCTGCCCTCGTTCACTTAGGTGAGGCAGATGGTGAGCCCAACTATACTTGATCCATCGGAACCCAACCAGGGGACAGCCACGAACTGGCCGACACAACGACTTGCTTCCCGTCACTCAGTACATGAGAACTCAAACCGGCAATGTTACTAACGTGACAGTACACAATGGAGTATGTATTAGCTGTCAAAATTACACACCATGTAGGACAGCGACAACAGGTGATGAGAGGACGCTGCCTGAAATTACGTTAGTGGCCGGGGCATGTAACCGGAACAATAACGGCCAGGAGACAGAAAATTCCACTGGTGTACTCAAATCGTAGTCGTCCAATATAGTTAATTGCACATCATGGCGGCTAAATCTCAGCAGTATAACCACTCGGTGTTGTTCACTGGAAAAACTCAGCAACGGCAAACCACTGAAGCGAACCGCCATAACATAAATAGACGTGGCTCTGGTAGTTGAAACCTCTACTCAACTTTGACATCCTGGGTCGGCGAACCACGAAGCTCGTAGCGATCGGACCGCTCCACATACGCTCCGACACTGCTCAGGGTCTGCCAGCGTCCCCAGCCGACTGCAGCGCGGGGAGGTAGCTTTTCTCGTCCGCAACAACCGACCGACTCACTCCAGACCCCCTTGACGGAAACTGTATGCACCAAACCAAAGATGGTACACGGTACAAATATCGATACACAACACTGCTGCCCCACGTAGTAGGTAGAAGAACCACGAAGTAAGCGCGAAAACGGCGGGAAGCCAAACACAGATAGACAGCGAAGGTCATGAAAACGCATAGTTGGGAGAGAGAACGGCTCAGAGACGAACAGAAATGACTTATTCGAAGAGAATAATTTCACTGACGTTAGCGCGATTTATGATAGTCTTCTCGACATTAAAAAAAGTAGAACATGATTCATAACGAGGTGTGTGTTCATCAGGGCTGGCAGTGTATGTTCTGCAACGTGCCGTCGTGTTGGCTACAAGGCAGGTAAGGAGTTCTTGTGGTAAGGTGGTCACTTAGTCCAACAGCGCTGTTGACAGATGCTAGAAGGTCGTCGGTGTACCTAGAAGTTCTGTAGTACGTCTCCTCAATATATCCCAGACGAGCACCATTGGATGTAAGTCGAAGGAACGAGCAGGCCGAATACACCCTCGTGCCTAGTTCTATGCGGTCTTGCCTTGTCATTTATAAAAACGAAGTCAGGGGCGAGTGCAGGCCGGAAAAGATGCATATGAGATCGATTACAGTGTCACAACAACGTTGACATGTGAGTGCACCGTGTTCAAAGATTGGGAGGTCAGTAAGACCATACAACAATGCAGGCCATAAAACCTGGACCACCAGAACGATTTTTTCAAGAATGGCTCCCATACCCTCATGCGGCGAGAGCTAGGAACAAGTAATGCACCAGCGTACATTGTCAAATATGATCGTTTTAGTTTTATGGCGTGAAGAGGCATATTTGCGTGGGTGTACTGACATCCAAATCTTTGACCACGGTACACTCAGCGGTCAGTGTTACTCTGATGCTTTACTCTGTCCTCATATGCATCGTTTCAGAAGTGAATTCGGCCTGCCTTCATTCTTATGGATGACGACCACAGCGAATCACGTAGGTTCTTCTAACGAGTGGATATTCGGTGAGTGGACTGGCCTGCCACGTCCCCCTCACTTAAATCCCACAGAGCATGTGTGGGGCGCATTGAGGGGAAGAACTGCAGCACATCCACATGCACCAAAGGCCATCCAACAGTTGTCAACTGCCCTGGTAGAGAAATGGGAGGCTGTACCACAAGAATCCCTTACCAACCTTGTGGCCATCACGGGACTACGTTGCAGCGTATAGGATGCTGAGAAGAACAATTTTGTGCAGAACAATTGCGAGCTATCGTGTTAGTAAAAAACACCGAATTGCACTATAAAAACTATCCAAGCAACAGCGGAAGGACTGGTACAGCATATAGAAGAGAAGAAGCAACCTTCTGTGAAATTAAAAGCAAGGGTGGTAACATTTAGAGGGCAACGGGAATTCCACTGTTAATGCAGAGGAGAAAGCGGATAGGTTGGAAGAGTACATTGAAGGCCTCTAGCAGGGGGAAGTTTTGTCTGATGCCATAGAAGAAGAAACAGGAGTCGATTTAGAAGAGACTTGGGACCCCGTAATAGAATCAGAGTTTAAGAGAGCTTTGGAAGACTTTACATCAAACAGGGCAGATGAGGTAGGTAACATTCCGTCAGAATTGCTAAAATCAATGGCGGAAGTGGCGTTGCTGTGCAGAATGTATAAGTGTGGCAGTATACAGTCTAACCTTCGGAAAAATATCATTCACACTATTCCGAAGACTCCAATACGTGACAAGTGAAAGGATTATTGCTTAATCAGCTTAACAGCTCATGCAGCCAAGTTACTTACAAGTATAATATACAGAAGAATGGAAAAGAAAATTGAGGATGTGTTACATCATGATAAGTTTGGCTTTAGGAGAGGCAAGAACACCAGAGAGACAATTTTGACGTTGCTCTTGGTAACGGAAGGAAGACTAAAGAAAAATCAAGACACGTTCGTAAGTTTGGTCGACCTGCAACAAGCTTTCGGCAATGTAAAATGGCTCAAGAAGTTCGAAATTCAGCGAAAAATAATGGTAAGCTCTAGGGAGAGGCGGGTAATATAGAAGAGTAACTTGAGCTAACAAGAAATAATAAGAGTGGACGACCAAGAACGAAATGCTCGGACTGAAAAGGGTGGAAGATAGGCATGTAGTCTTTCGCCCCCACTATTCAATCTGTACGTCGAGGAAGCTATGATGGAATTAAAAGAAAGGTTCAGGAGTGGATTTAAAATTCAAGGTAAAATGATATCAATGATACGATTCTCTGATGACATTGGTAATCTGAGTGAAAGTGACGAGAAATTACATGATAAACGGAATGAACACTCTAATGACTACAGAATATGGATTGAGAGTAAAACGAAGGAAGACGAAAGTAATGAGATGTAGCAGACATGAGAAAGGCGAGAAACTTACAATCAAGTTTGATAGTCATGAAATGGATAAAGTTAAGGAATTCTGCTACTAGCCAGCAATGTAGCCACTGACGGACGTATCAAAGGGGCCATCAAAAACAGACTTTCACTGGCAAAAAGGGCTTCCCTGTTCAAGAGAAGTCTACTAGTATCATACGTAGACTTTGATTTGAGGGAGAAATTTCAGGGCATATGCTTGTGGATCACATCATTGAGTGGTATTGGAACACAGACTAAGGGAAATTAGAAACAGCAGAGAATGTAAGCTTTTGAAATGTTGTGCTACAGACGAATGTTGAAAATTAGGTGGACTGAGGAATGAGGGGATTCTGCGCCGAATCAGAGAGGAAAGGAATATGTGGAAAACGCTGACTGTGATACATCTCTTAAAACATTAGGGAATGATTTCTATGGTAATAGTGGCAGCTGTAGAGGGAAATACAGTGGCGGAAGACACAGATGGAAAACATCCAAAAAATAATTGAGGACGTAGGTTGCAAGTGGTACTATGAAGTGAAGAGTTGGCACAGGAGAGAAATTCGTTGCGGACCGCATTAAACCAGAAGACTGTTGACTCCAGAAACCATAAAACAAACACAAAAAAGCAACAACGCATACGCGTCTCGCGAGATTTTCAAGATCCTCGCGCTCTCTTCGCCTCTATCTCCATCTACATATATATGCTTATTCCGCAGTCTGGCAGACCGTTCATCAAACCACCTTCAAGCTACTTCTCCACCATTCCACTCGTGAACACCGCACCGGGAAAACGAACACTTAAATCTTTGAGTGAGAGCTCTGATTGCTCTTATTTTATTACGATGGTCATTTCTCACTATGTTGGTGTGCGCCAAGGAACTATTTTCACACTCTAAGAAGAAAGTTCGTATATGAAATTTCATGAGAAGTTCCTGCCGCAGCGAAATATTCTTTGGTTCAATGACTGTCATCCAAATTCGTGCATCATGTTCCGTGGAAATCTCTCCCCTGTTTCGCGATAACACAAACAAGCCGCCCTTCTTCGAACTTTTTCGATGTCGTCGTCAATCCTCTCTGAAGAGGATACCACACCGCATAGCAATACTCCAGAAGACGGCGGACAAGCGTAAATGTAGACCTGCTGGAATTTATAAGTGCTCCACTAATAAATATCAGTGTTTGGTTTGCTTTCCCCACAATATTATCTATATGATCGTCGCAATTAACGTTATTAGTATATTAGTTTAGTTTAAAACATCTAGTTCAATTAGTTCAAATGGCTCTGAGCACTATGGGACTTAACATCTGAGGTCATCAGTCCCCTAGACTTAGAACTACATAAACCTAAGTAACCTAAGGACATCACACACATCCATGGCCGCGGCAGGATTCGAACCTACGACCCTAGCAGCAGCGCGGTTCCGGACTGAAGCTCCTAAAACCGCTCGGCCACAGCGGCAGGCCAACATCTAGAATCTTGTCATTTATCGTGTTACGTAAATTTAGTGGTATCTTTTTAGTGCTCATGTGTGTGTCTTCACACTTTTCATGATTTAGAATCAATGTTGCACTTTTTGTGTAACACAGATATTTTGTGTAAGTACTTCTGCATTTCGCTTAGATCATTTGATGAATTACATAACGGTAAATGAGAGCATCATCTGCAGACAATCTAAAAGGATGTTGAGATTGTCTCCGAGATCTGTAATGTGAATCAGGAACGACAGAGGGCCCTATAACTCTTCCTTGGGGAACGTCAGATATTACTTCCGTTTTATTCAAGACTACCTACCTGTCATTAATTACGAAATGTGACATTTCTGACATGAAATCACGAATCAAATCACACAATTGACATGGTACTCCATGGGCACACCATTTAATTAGATGTCGCTTTGACGCCTCTTGTCAATAGCACTTATTACTCCGTGAGAGTAAAGAGCTAGCTGTTTTTCACAAGACCGATAATTTCTGAATCCATATTGACTTGTCAGTAAATAGTTTCCTTTCATGTGATTCATAATGTTCAATCACAGTATAAGTTCCTGACTAAGTAAATCAAATTCTGTGATATGGAACTGTGATTCAGTGGATTACTCCTATTTCCTTTCTTGGTTAGTGATGAGACTTGTACAATTTTCCATACATTGGGTATGGATCTTTCTACGAGCTTAAACTATTAGTCTTGGACAAATATGAGTCACTGTGAAAGTATTCAATAAAATTTGTGCCCTCCTCACTTTCGCCTACATTCCGTGCTAATGAAGATACCTGTAATAGCCTCACAGTTCAGCAGCCTTAAAATATCACTTCCAGTACTCAGTGAAGCCGAAATTTTAAGCCTTTATTCTAATGCGGAGGTTATGAACACGTTTTTATTCACCTTATATTCTGAAAATGGTCTCTTTCCACTGGTGTTCGTGATAATAAATAACAAAGACTCTTTTCGGGACATCTATATCATTTGGTAAAAAAGTTTGGCGTTTCAAGCGTCCTAGATTCGATGCAATTGCGTATGGATGAAATAGGCTTTTTCGACAAATCTGCGAAGATTAACTTTATGCTTATTCATGTCTTAGCTGTTTTGCTAACTGATTTGCTACACATTTCACCGGTTGAAATAGAAAGGTGGACGTTGATCTAATACACATTAGCTGTCCGTTGAAGAAAGCTGAATAAGTCCGTATAAACGTTAGCTCTTTCACGCACCACAGTGTTAAAATTGAGAACCACCCATCACACTAGATAGCCCCCTCTTTAATGCTAGGACAATAAAAAGGCAAAAAGTTTGCCAAACTCAGATCCAAGGGAGAAGGTGAAAATCATTCGAAACTTGCTGCGGGTTTTCGAGTGGATGAACAACTTTATAGCGACATCTTAAGACGATATGCGGTGGAAGTACTGTAAAAATTATGTTTCAGATGTATGAAAGCTATAATTTAATTATTGGTTTCCTGTTCCGCTATAACTCAGTTACAATTGCTGATACCGAGCGACGTGGCGCAGTGGTTAGCACACTGGACTCGCATTCGGGAGGACGACGGTTCAATCCCGTCTCCAGCCATCCTGATTTAGGTTTTCCGTGATTTCCCTAAATCGTTTCAGGCAAATGCCGGGATAGTTCCTTTGAAAGGGCACGGCCGATTTTCTTCCCAATCCTTCCCTACCCCGAGCTTGCGCTCCGTCTCTGATGACCTCCTTGTCGACGGGACGTTAAACACTAACCACCACCACCATAATTGCTGGTATACTTGTTACATGTGAAACTTGTGTTTCAGATGTATGAGAGCTATAATTTAATTCTTGTTTTCCTTTTTCATTACTAACTCAGTTTACAATTGCTGATATACTTGTTACAATTGAATCACATAACATTTACTTTCCGCTGCTAGAATCACAGCACCTTGGAATGTGACATGTCGAGTAGCGAATTTCAATATTATTCCTGTATTGCGACTTACTATGACAAAAATTTCTTGAGCTGCGGTACTGTCACCGTGGTCGAGTCACGCTTTATGTAACAAAGTTACTCTAAGAGAGAGAGGGAAAAAAAGGCACAAAACGAAAGAATTATCCGGAAGGGACGGATATCAGTAGATGCGATGTACTTGTACAGACAAACATATGATTACAATTTTAGAAAAAAAATCGGAGTGGCCGAGCGGTTCTACGCGCTACAGTCTGGAACCGCGCGACCGTTACGGTAGCAGGTTCGAATCCTGCCTCGGGCATGGATGTGTGTGATGTCATTAGGTTAGTTAGGTTTAAGTAGTTCTAAGTTCTAGGAGACTGATGACCTCAGAAGTTAAATTCCGTAGTGCTCAGAGCAATCTGAACCATTTTTTATTCAAGAAAAAGAGCTTCGCAAGTTGAGCAAGTCAATAAGGCATTGATCCACCTCTGGCCCGTATGTAAGCAAATATCAGGCTTGGCATTGATTGATGGAGTCGTTGGATGTCGCCCTGAGGGGCACCGTGCCAAAATCTGTCCAACTGGCGCGTTAGTTCGTCAAAAGGACTCTGCCCATAGTGCTAGAAAGGTTCCCAATTGGGGAGAACTTGCTGGCCAAGGTATGATATGGCAAGCATGAAGACAAACACTAGAAACTCGTCGTGAGTGGGCGGGCATTATCTTCCTGAAGTGGAAACGCAATATGGTTAACCATGAAGAGCAACAAAACGACTCGCTGAATATCGTCGACGTACTGTTGTGCTGAAAGGACTCCGTAGATGACACCGTAAGGGTCATGGTTTGAAAAGAAATGCCTACCCACAACGTCACTCTTAGACCTATCCCACCGCTGTTCGAATCTTCTGAGACACGCTTTCGGCCTCGAATCCCACTTACCGCAGTAGAGTAGTATGCAGTGTTGAGTCCCGCCTTAAACCGACCTCCGATGACCAGCATTCACCTCTGTGCAAGAGACATATATTATTATGACCTAACACTTATGAACTCCCGGAGATTTTACAATTTTCAGCCCAGGTAATCTGTGTGTAATAACTCTGAGTTTTCGCCTTCGACAAGCGAGTATATTTCCCCAAATTCGTACTTAAAAACGCTTCAATACCTTAAAATTCTAACGCGCTTATCACTCAACAATATGCCTAGTTCCTCTAGGTATTGGAGAAGACTGACTTCCGACAAGATGGCTGCTACTTATTTAAGCCTTCACCTGTTAATCCGAAAATTTGCACCGGTGTTGTTCCCATACATGAAACATTTGTCTTCCATGAAACATACGTACAACATATCAAATTAGCTTTAAATTTTCTCAGCTTTCCGATGTTGTCTTTAGTTTCCTGCTGAGTTTGTTAGTTTTCACAATAATTAATATTTCCTCAGTATAAAGGTTAGTTAACGATATCGTGGTGTTTTAAATTTGTAAACATATAGGAGTAATACATTTATAGATAGACGCCCAAGCTTAATTTACTAAAATGCAGCCACTTTTAGCAATTTATTTTTATTTTGTGAGAAACAGAATGTCATATGGCCGGAATATGTTTCCTCGCATAATGGTTAAAGTATTTAATGTTTGCAATACTTTTCAGCCCCATGTTACGATAGAGCTCGCCGAGCTCTATCCACGGGCACGTTGTTTATCAAAGCCGCCCAACACCACGGGAGGATTTAAATTTTTAAAATTCGTTTTATCGCAAAATATTTTACGGTCAAACTTCTCCTTTGAATATAAAGAATGACAGTGCTGGAAAAACTCTTACGTTATTTGATTTTTAAAAAGCTGAGCAAAACTCAACGTACTCAGACACTGTTGTCTTTACTTATTCTGATCATCACTAAACAGACACACAATATCTTTAGCGCAACGCAATCTGACTTTCAATAATCCCTACAAAAGAATTTCCCTGACTAACAAATAACGTATACCTTTCATGAATCACTTACCTCCAAAAATCTTCGTTACTCGAACTACTACAATACGGCGAGTGCAAATACTGCCAGCTAAATAAAAGTTTCTAACTACATAGTTTGCAAATGAAACATTTTTATAGAAAACAAACAATGTATTTACCTTAAGAGCGTTCGAAAATCATATTAAATATATAAACTAAACTCGTGACATCCAAGTCGACAAATTTCCTTTTTCTGACAGACACACTCCCAGATCGTCCGCTCATTGTAACCTCTCAAAACTCTGGCATCTCTCTCCCCACATCCACCACTGCTGGCGGCTCACCTCCAACTGCCCTACGCTACGCGCTGTTCGCATCCAACTGCCCAACACTACACAAGCGAATATTCCAACAATGAGTCCAACCAGCCACAGACCGCACACAGCGCAGTCTGCGATTTTCATACAGAGCACTATGTGGCGTTACGAACACAAAAATCTAAAAGCCTACTTACGATAGGTAACGATTTCAAAACAACGAGTTTGATCTAACGTGGCGTTCTGAGACACTCTGTTGTCTTATTTTTCTTTGAGAGGAATGCTTGGTTATTCCACAGCAGTCTTGGATCAGTTTTCATAACCGTCAGATCCTGTTTGCTGGTATGGTAATCGGCAGTTTCCGATATGGCAGCCAGCCCTTTCTAGCTTTCTCCAACGCCCAAGCATACATGGACATTTCCACTAATGTGGACGTAGCATTTCTCATGCTACAGTGTCGGCCTTATCACGGAGGCTTTAACTGCATTCTGACATACAAACTAGTGAACACACTGCTGTGAAAATCCTTACCGTTTACAGTCTGAACACTAGCGCCCTTAGCGACGAGAAAGCCAGCAGTAACATTAATGTTGATTTTTTTCTACTTCATTAACGTAATAATTACTACATTTTTGCATACGCAGCATTAGTAAACGATCAAGAAAGTTGAAAGATGGTGAAATAATCGTTAAACAGCCAAATCTCGCTGATTCGGTTACATGCACTACACCTTACTCTTGAAGAAATGCTTTCCCATATATGTACAGCTACAGCTTAGTCCACTAAAAGAAAGAGGACATGAACTTATAATTTTGTGTCACAACATATATATTTCTTTTGTTGGCCATTCTTATTACGATATGAAATTACCTTGACAGATAACAGTTTGAATGGAGATAAATGACTCGACTTTCTAATACATGCATACTTTTGTAAATATAATTCCTGTCGTCGCAGAAGGTAATGCATTGAGGATTCTCACAGTTTGCAGCTCAGGTCTAGAAACAATTGTGGAATTAGTTTTTTCTGTTTTGGGACAAAGTTTTATTGCTTTTGGAGTTTATTAACAAGTGTCTCTAGTTTTCCCTTCAGCTACAGTTGTTGTGACCTACTTTGTATGTTCAATAACGTGGGTTCTGCATTCCATACAGGTTTCCTAAGTTACATATTCGCTGATTTTGTGAAGTGAAGAAAACGTCCACGTTGTTGAATAGCTCTATGGCGTCTTTCTGCGAAAGATCAGAGCTTCTTTTCTCTACTAATAATGGTTTTGCTTTAAATGGTTCAAATGGCTCTAAGCACTGTGGGACTTAACATTTGAGGTCATCAGGCACCTAGACTTAGAACTACTTAAACCAAGCTAACCTAGGGACATCACACACATCTATGTCCGGGGCAGGATTCGAACCTGCGACCGCAGTAACAGCGCGGTTGCGAAGTGAAGCGCCTAGAACCGTTCGCTCACAGCTGACAGCAATTTTTTTCTTTTTTTGTTCTTAAAGGCAAACCAAAAACTGAAGTAAAATTTTGTACATAACAGTTCATAAACTACCCTATAATGTAATGTTGCATACTTTCCATGACCTGTAAAACCAAAGAAAGACGTATGTAGTGTCGTTGTATATAGAGAGCCGATTTTAACGGTACTATATACGGTACGTATTCTAAAAAAGTATGTTCCATATCAATGTAGACGATACTATTCGCATTCACCCGAAGTGTAACGTTTTGTCCGCTCGGAGCGCTGCTGTCGCATTGTGTACCGACAGTGAGCAGAACTATCGTATCCGTATGTGTTGGACTACGCTTTAACCCTGTCTGACGAGCTGAGTGACCCAGATGAGCCGCCATCTACTAGCGAACACCGAGACTTTAGCACGACCGCCTCTGCGTGTAGGCTTGCATGGCCATCATGCTCCATTCTGCTGTCAGATACGTCTCGCGCATTGTGGGGTCTCTCTCTGAAAGTTCTCGCTTGCAGCCGTACCTGGCTGCTACCTCGTACACCGAATGTCACCTCAAACTGTTCTTCTATGCTAAATGTCCACTGCAATGTCTGATGAGAATGTAGTTGCAAGTGTAAATTCATGCAAGACTGGCACTCAATCAGGATTTTCTGCTAATCATGTGCAGGCATCTTAATGATATGGATATCTGACACCGCCTCCAGGCCTGTCAAAAGCCTTCATTGCCATTAATGATTCCGCTTGTGATTTAGGAACAGTGGTGTAGAAAGAAAGTGTATTTGTAACTACTTATTTCATCTCGTAGTCACATACATCTTTGTTACAGCGAAATCAACTTACCAGAATACTGATGTCGCCGGTGATCGTGTATTGTGCCCAAAGAGCAACTACTCCTTGTAGTAGCAAAATTGGCTTACGTACATTCAATAACGTAATAATCTTCGCTTTTTCATACTGTGTGAGATAAGTACTTACATGACACTAGTGTTACATATGCTGAGGTAACAAAATATATGGAATACCTCCTAATATCGTGTCGGGCCTCCGTCTGTCCGAAATAGCACAGCACCTCGACGAGACATGAACTCAACAAGCCGTTGGAAGTCCCCTGCAGAAATACTGAACCATGCTGCCTCTGCAACCGTCCATAAGTGCCAAAGTGTCGCCAGTGATGAATTTCGTCCCCGAATTGACCTGTCCATTACGTTTCATAAATGTTCGATGACCTTCACGTCGAGCGATCCTGGGTGGTCAAATCATTCACTCGAACTGTCCAAATGTTTTGAACCCAGTCTCGAAAATCTGTGATACGACACAGTTGTTTGAGAACATGAAATTTGTGAATGGCTGCAAATGGTCTCCAACAAGCCCCGAACATAAACATTTCCAGTAACTGATCGTATCCGTTGGACAGAGGACCTAGTCCATTCCACGCAATCACAGCCCACACCACTGTGGAACCACCACCAGTTTGCACAGTGCCTTGTTAACAACTTGTATCTGTGGAGTATTCGCCACACTCGAACCCTACCATCAGCTCTAACCAACTAAAATCGGGACTCATCATACCCAGGCACTCGTCTAGCGTCCAACCTATATGGTCACGAGCCCAGGAGACGCCCTTCTGTTGGCACTGCTGCCGTAGCCCATTAACGCTAAATTTCGCAACAGTGTCCTTGGGCATACGTCCGTCGTACGTCCCACTTTGATTTCTTCGGTTATTTAACGCAGTGTTGCTTGTCTGTTAGCACTGATAACTCTGCGCAAACGCCACTGATCTCGGTCGTTAAGTGAAAGCTGTCGGCCACTGTGTTGTCCGTGATGAGGGGTAACGCCTGAAATTCGCTATTCTCGGTACTGTCTTGACACTGTGTTTTTCTGAGTATTAAATTCAATAACGGCTTCCGAAATGGCAAGTCCCATGCGTCTAGTTCCAACGACCATACCGCGTTAAAAGTCTCTTAATTCGCGTCGTGCAGCCATAATCACATCGGAAATCTTTTCGCGTGAATCACTTAAGTACACGTCGGTGCTCTACCAATGCATAGCCCTTCTATATCTTGCATACGCGGTACTATCGTCATTTGAATATGTGCATATAGCTATCCCACGACTTTTTGTCACTTCATTATAAGTATATGTTTTCCTGTCGACATGTATATGGGTGTTGGTAGTTTTTCGACACCTAATAAAGAGACACCGAATTTGTTTGCTGTCCAAAGCGTGGATGTAATGGCGTGTCTGTGATAAATTGAGCCCAGAAGCGGAAAAGCAGTAATATACACAGTAAATGGAAGTGAGTGCACAATATTTTGGATATGAAACTAAGCCCGGAAACGTATCCTTTGCGTTCTACGCCTGTTTCATTTCATACGTGAAACGCGTCCACGTCTGCTGAGGAAAGAGAAATGTGTGAGAGTTTGCTTGTCCTGGTACGCAATAGGGAGACACAGGGTGACGTGTACTGTGTCGTATACAGCGTTTAATTTACGAGTCTCCTGTAGAGACAGAAAAAGATGTACTGGTAAAGGTTTTGTCAGCTACACCAGGCGGGTTATAGAGTGTGTACCAGGACATGCTTCTTAGGTACGATGTCTGTAACAACAATGGTGATCGGCACTGTTGAGATGCATCAGTACTGTACTGTAGTCACATTATGCTGACTCCTTTTTTGTTTTGGAATATTTGAATGATAAAACTAACAAATGCACTTAAGTCGTAAATGGAATTTTCTTTCGTTTCTTTCAAAGTGTTACTTATTAGTTGTATTGCGTCCTGCCTAATTCAATACCTGAAGCATAAGTGGGTGTATTAAATACCTAAACTGAAACCGTCGTAGAACGGAAACGGTGAGGTTTCGGCTGTGGGTGCCTATTCAAACTACTCTGTAGTCACTCCCCACTACAAGTCCTTCAAATGCGTGAAGGGCATTTCCCAACATCCTGTATCTCAGTGAGGATGCGACTTCCATACATCAATTTGACTGAAAAGTTATCATTTATTTATAATGGGACCATCAATTATACCTATCTTCTTCTGAAGACAAAGCGCTGGCGTCTTATTCAGTTTATTCTCCCATCGGATTTTAGGACAGTCCCTCGATTTATTTTCTCGCATTGTCTTACGCAGTTGCTTTTCGTTGCATATACAGGGTGAAGCGAAATTCGAGCACTAAGGCTTCGCAGTATGACTCCTCACATGACAGCGATAATTAATACATATATATATATATATATATATATATATATATATATATATATATATATATATATCCCAAAATTTCGTCTGAGGAGTACATCGTGCAGCAAAAGGAGGTTAAAGAGTGGCAATCTGGCAACGCTGTAACCGCATATATGGCGACTGTGTATGTCAGCACATGTTGGTAGTACTGTGTTGTTGGTGCTATGTATAAAGTTTTTGTTAGCATGCAGGAGATCGAAGGTTCGATCCTTAGTTGGGGCGTTTTTTTTTCTTTTATTTTGCGGATTTCATTGTGACAGTTTATTATGTAGTATACACTACTTCTTAGGTCCCACGTATCCTAAATTTACAATATTTTGTAACGCGGAACATAACAAACACGTGGTTAGACGAATAGAAAGTAAACAATTGAAACAAATGACCTGTCATAGAACTGAATAACTACAAAAGCAATATCGGTTTCGAAATGCTAAAGGTGACAGCACAGTAAAATAACACAACATCTACTTTTCATTTGTACTACATGTAACATGAGCGCTCAGACTTCGCACATTAGCGACCAGTGACAGTATTAATGTCCATATTAATGACAGCATGCCCTTAACAAAAGAATACTTTGTCCTCAGGACAACATATGCGAAAGTGACCTCCCTCCACATCTGACATTGCGCAACTGGCCGGATCATACACCTCTGATCCCTTCCCTCGAAAGGTGCATCCACAGTAACAAGAGCAGCATGAACACGCGCTACCAATTCTTCCACATTTGTCTGTGGAGTAGAGAACATGTGCTCCTTCATGTGTCCCCACAGGAAGATTTCTATGTGATCTAGGTCAGGTGCAAGTTGTGGCCATGCAGCTGGACCTCCACGTCCGAGCCATTTACATGGAAATGTTCTGTCCAAATACTGTCGCACATTAATTCCATAGTGTGGAGATGCACCACCACATGGGAACCATATCCTCTGTCGAACATGTAGTGGAAAACCTTCCAGCGCATCAGGCAGATAGATCGAGAGGAATGCATGATACCTTCGTGTAGTCAACCGGTCAAGCAACATGTAGGGCCCAACCACCTGTCGCCCAATATTCCGGCCCAGACTTTGATAACAGAGTGAACTCGGTACCCACGGTCGTAGGCGATGTATGGGTTAACCTCACACCAATGGCGGACATTGTCCACATTGAAGAAGCCCTTTGGAGTTAATGTTGGTTCATCTGACCATACTATGGTGTTCACAAAGTCATCGTTGGCTTTCTGTTGTTGTTGGAACTATTCACAGAATCTCAATCTCTGATGGCGATGTGCAGGGTGCAGATGTTGCGTGGAAGCAAAATGATAGTGGTGCAGCCCATGCTCGTTCAGCATGTTAACGAGCGTGCGTCGCGAGACACGCAGCTGCCTTGCTACACTAATGTGTTCTTCGCTGAGGTTCCTGGTGTACGACCTCCAGAATAGCTTCCTCAGTAGCTGGGGTACAGGGAGTCCGTGGACGACCTCTGTCACGCGATGGTGGAAGGAGACAACCTGACTCCCGAAGGCTCAGCTCCAGATGACAAAACACACATTTTTCTGGATGGCGTCAACGAGGATATCTGGCAGCATATTCAAGAGCGGCAGCGCCATCCCAGTTATCAGATGCACTAAGGGCCAGACGCATATCCACATATACATCATTTGTGTATGCCATATGTCTGCCACACTGATTTAGAGATTTACAATGAGAAAAATCGATAGGTGTACACATGCACATTGGAATCTCTCACTCTTGCGTTACTTCGCTCGCAACTAGTCACTGTTTGGTTGACATCGCATACAGTATAAAGACGCCGTCAGTCCTTTGCGCTGTTCCAACTAATGCACATTACCCTTCGGACGGATGTTTTTCTGCATGATTCATCCCGACACCGCTAATTCTGAAATGTTCGGTTTCGAATTACACTATTTGCCTAACGGTAATAGACGTGATGTTTCCAGAATCCTGTCGATAGGTACGTACTAAACAGCATGCGGTTACCAGACTCAATGTTGAGAGACATAATTAATGTGCCGGCCGGAGTGGCCGAGAGGTTCCAGGCGCTACAGTCTGGAACCACGAGACCGCTACGGTCGCTGGTTCGAATCCTGCCTCGGGCATCGATGTATGTAACGTCCTTATGTTAGGTAGGTATAAGTAGTTCTAAGTTCTAGGGGACTGATGACTTAAAATGGTAAGTCCCGTCGTGCTCAGGGCCAATCGAACCATAATTAGGAGGACCATGACCAATAGTAACCGAGTTTGCACATTACTCACAAAGCACATTGCTGATCCTGCTGGTAACATAAGGCCCTAACAAAATGTAATGGACCTGAACGAGGCAAGAATAATAATTGGTAATAATCTATGGGACCATTGGAGGAAGGTACAAAGAAAACAGGTTTCGCATCTAGTGGTGCATGAAGTGGTACGAATAAATTCACACCCACGATGTGGAAACGGCTTCTTCCAAAGCTGACCAATCTTCCATTTCTACGATTGTTGTATGTAAGTGCAAATGTTTTCTAAAGGACCCGCTAAAATCGCTGTTGATGATTAAGATACCAGGAACCCTACCGCCTGGACCACATTTATCAAAAAGAGAAAGGTGTGCATCAACGCAGGATCGAACCATCGACCTACTGCATGCTAAACCAAAACTTTATACACTGCACCGACTACACAGAACAAGCAGTGCCTGCTGACAGAGGTACTCATCATACATGTGGTTACAGTGTTGCCATATTTTCACTCTCTAACGTCCTTTTTCTGCTGAATGTACTCGTCAGACGAAATTTTGGGAGAGACATTTGTTTATCGCTGTCATGTGACGTGTCGCGCTCCGAAGCTTCACCGTGTATGTCACGTAGGAACACAGTCAAGAAGAGGACGAAAACAGATCTGCAAAGAGAACTTCCTAAATGCTGGCGATAAAAAACCTTACACAATGGCTACGACTAAGCATTTCAATTACTGGGGCGTACTCGCTTAATGCGGAATGTCGCTGGCGATCGTTGTCTGTTACGCTGTGTAAAACTGACAAAACCTGCGCTTTTCCCCAGTGGAGCAATAACTAAATTTTTTTAAAAAATTAATCGGTATCCAACAAATGTAGTAGAAATTTATCTCTTTAATCAGTTGTTCTCTGAAAAATTAAAGCTTCCTTTGGCAGAAACTATAATTAAGCTTGGCAATGCAACCTCAGCTATCTGCAAAATCAGGTATATGGAGACAGCCAATTGAATTAAAGGAACGAGAAACGGGGATCAGGGATTAAATAATAATGGATGTGCCGAATGAGTTCGTTTTAATGAACGGAATTAATTAACCAAGTAATATCTGCAGCTAATTTAAACCGAATACTTAAAGTATTATTTCTACCGAGCACTACTCTGAGAATATCTGTGCGATATTATTCTACCTCGTTTAATAATTAGGAAAAGGGATGAATGAGCTGATGAGTACAAGAAGTAAAGCAGTTTACAACTTTATTTTCTCCAATACGGACAGCTTTGTGTATACTTGGTCATTAAGGATCTGCTTCACTTGTTTCGTTAATTACACTTCGACCCAGCGAAAACAACCCGTAAATAAACTTGTTGTAGCTGGGACTCACAGTCATAAAAAAAAATTTAAGGACATCATCTTCATTCCAGTAACTGTTATAAGTTTTTATTAAACTGTATCAATTTAGTCACTTAATAATGGCCTAGCCGGCCGCTGTGGCCGAGCTGTTCCACTCCGGAACCGCGCCGCTGCTACGGTCACAGGTTCTAATCCTGCCTCGGGCATGGATGTGTGTCATGTTCTTAGGTTAGTTAGGTTTAAGCAGTTCTAGGTCTAGGGGACTGATGACCTATGATGTCAAGTCCCATAGTGCTTAGAGCCATTTGAACCATTTTTTGATAATGGCCTAGAGCCGAAATTGTATTTGTGTAAGAAAAACTTTTAACAGTCACTGGCGTGAAGATGATATCCTTCAAAGCAACCCGTATCTACCCCGTATGTTCGGCGCAAACACACCTTGGCCTTTGATGATCTGAGTGCACCGTTTGAAAATACAAATGTTATTAATTCTCCAAAAATCTAGAATGAAGAATGGGTTTGTTTGTAGTTTTTTCCCGTGTTTGAAAAAAATGTCAAACCTGGATTGGAAATCGATATTATATATATCGATGTCTAAAGGCAGTAATATTTATATTGAAGACACCTTAATGTTGTCAGTCAGTTTCATAAACATGGGCATCGTATGCTTTGCCCTAATATAATTTTTTATCGCATATGCAGCATGCAGCTAAGGAAGTGATTACTGTGCGGAAGAAGCGAGTTAAAGACATGTCTGTGAACAGTGAACTTTAATCCGCGAACTGTTAGCGAATAAGGTTAGAGGCGTCCCATTATTAACCTCAGAGATCGGTGTTACCAAACCACGGAGTTGCGCTCCTTACCTTCAAGATTTTGTCTAGAAAAAGAACCCCATCTACAAAGGGTTTGTACCCTTTATATGCCATAAACTGTCGGAATCTATCTCTGTTCCAGTTAAGGCCATTTTGGTGGCTATTAGGGATGAAGTTATGTAGATCACCCCTTATCAATATATGTTACTTCTCATTGTGTAGGAAACAGGACTGCAATCATAAAATGTGCCCGCAGTCAAATCGTTGAAAATTATAGCTGTTTAGCGTAGTAATTGGTACATAATGTTACAATGGTGTTTCGAGGCAAGTCTTCGCTGGCCATCGTGACTCAGTTCGAAGCGGACTTTATCACTGGGGACAACTATATTCCATTCAATTGGATTCCAGTCCGAAGACTAGTCTGGACACGCCCCAGACAGTGGTGGGATACCAAGCTCTTACCCACCATACAGCCGGCTAACCAGGAGCGATGATTTGGTGTCCTATTCCATTTCATAGCTGGTCCCCTCTGGTAGTCATCTGCTGCACCGTTCCAGCAAAAAAGGTATGTAAACGATATTCTACCCCTTTTTCGGTAGCACTTCATCGCAAGCCATCTTAGGATTAAATTTCTGCAGTATAATGCCCACCTGCTCATGGTAAGACTCTCTACAGCTTGTTTTCGTGCGTGCTAAACTTTACCTTTGCCAGCGAAGTCGCCGGATTCTCTCAAACTGAGAACGTTTGGAGCATTATGGGCAGGTTCCTCCGATCAGCTCCTGATTTTGGCAGTCTAACGCACCAGTTGGACAAAATTTGACACGATATACCTCAGGATATCTATCATCCAATGCCAAGCTGTATAACTGGTTTTATAAGTACCAGAGGTTGACCAGCGCGTTATTGACTTGCTCATTTTGTGGATCTCATTGTGTTGAATAAATCATCCAGTTCTTCTGAAATTATAATCATTTATTTGCCTATACATATACATCACGTCTATCGATTTCTGTCCTATTCCTTTAATTCCTTCATGGTGATTCATTTTTCTCGTCGTAGAGTTTAGTTCCTTGTGGATGAGTCATGGTCACATTGAACATTTGACAGCCAAAAGCCTTTTAAGGTTTTAGTTGTCACATTTATTTAAGGCGAATCCTTCTTTCATTCAACATTCACTAGTACACTACCAGACTTCAAAGCTCGGAGTTCCATACAGACGTCATAGTCACTGGAATCGGCTGGAAGTTCAAATGGCTCAAATGGCTCTGAGCACTATGGGAGTTAAATTCTGTGGTCATCAATCCCCTAGAACTTAGAACTACTTAAACCTAACTAACATAAGAACATCACACACATCCAAGCCCGAGGCAGGATTCGAACCAGCGACCGTAGCAGTCGCACGGTTCCGGACTGAGCGCCTAGAACCGCTCGGCCACCGCGGCCGGGAGGCTGGAAGTGATGCAGCGCGTGTGGTCCAGAATTTTTTGTACTATCAGATGATTTGCAATTGCTGCGGAGTCTAGATGGAGATCTGTGTTCTGAGGGAGTTGATAATGATCTAGGCAAAACCAACTGGTTATTCACAAATGAACGGTAAAATAAAGAACATTGATAGTAAGATTTCTTTTAATCCTTAAAGAGTTTACAAGGAACCTGAATGACTCCAGCCAATGCTCGCCAGACACAATAAAGTAGAAAATAAATTAAAGCACTAAAGCACCATGTAGTCGTGAAGGTAAATAACAATAGCGTGGCATAGTTATGTTTGTTGTCGTATTACACAGTTTTCAGGACTGTAAATACAACGACGTGGGTTGTATTACCGAAAAGGCCAGGCAGTCATTATAGGAAGAACCATCCGCAACCTACTTCTAGCCCATCATTTACAAGCGTCCTGTCCAGTTAATTAACACACTAGAACATCTTGAACTATCCGTGAACCTACAACTGACACGGAAAACCCACATACTAACCATCCAGCAGAAAGACCACAATGGACTAAAACTACTATCTTGCAGACCTTTTGGATTACAGGTTTTCACTATCGTCCAAACAGACAAGACTTTCATCCTTTCCTATGTAGCATGGATATCCGCTCAGGCAAAGTTCTGTGCGTCTCTCCACCTGCTCGAATGTCACCTCCTTTGCTTTGTTTTTTACATGTGTTTATTTTCTCCTCGTGGATGCACTACCGTCTCAACATGTTACCAGTTCTTCTCAGTCACATCGAACACCTCTGCATACCCATTAGTGTGCGTAAACTAGAGTCCAGTAGCTCCACTGCTGTTCCTCAGATCACCAATCCAGGTATGCTGCCACGCCTTTAAAAAGACATTCCACTTTTCCTATATTTGTGGGCACCCCGTGTCATCCCCGACACTACTTCAAACGAGTCCCTTTCCCATACAGCGCGGTGCGCTTCAGTGCTTATCGTTCCTTCCAGTTATAACTCTTTCCAGTTATTCCACTTCACAGCAGGCTTACCCTGTCGCTGCTGCCTCTTCGCCTATCCCCATGCCTTCTCCTCTTGATATCACGGCCCTGCCACCAATGAAATTCGTCCTAGTCCCACGTCTTTCAGCAGTCCACCCAAACACTTGCATTTATTTCCATAGATACCATTCAATGTCGTTTATAGCTACACCCACGACCTATCACCTCCTTTTTCCTCTAAACAAAATTTTGTCCGGGAGTGCAAGTCTTTCAGCTTATTAGTGAAAGTATAGCGTCTATTTTAATAAACGTTTTCGTCTTTTAACATGCATTGAATATCTTATTTCCACTTTTGTGACTACCGGTTAATTTAAACTTCTGCATTTACTCTCAAAAAGTTTCTTTTTTAATATCTTCATTTATAGTGTAAAAGCTATTGGCTGGAGAGCGGAATGTTATACTACTGGCAGCCCATCCACCGCATGTCACCGAGTGAATTAGGTCTAGTGTTCAGCACTCACTCATTCGGGTTGACGATGTTTCAAAGTCACGTCCGGCAATTCAGATTTAGGTTTTTCGTAATTTCCCTAAATCGCTTGAGACAAAATCTGCGATGGTTGCTTTGAAAGGGCACGGCCGATTGCCTTATCCTGTCCTTCCAAATCCAAACTTGAGCGCCAACTCTAAGTCGACGGGACTTTAAACATTAATCTCCTCCGTCGCATGTTGGTGATGCCAGTGTCATAGGTCGGATTGTTCACTGACATGAATATAATTACGTCTTTTCATCTAAAGCTTATTCAGCAAATTTGGGGTATTCTGGAAATAAATCATTTATTTACGTATTATATAGTAGAGTGTTACCGGTATTCGTTCGTTCTCAGTTATTAGTATCAAGAGTCAGTTATGTTTTCCCACTCCTAGGCACCTAATGATACGAAATGCGTTACTAAAGCTAACGCAGTACTACGTCCTATTCACATAAATGGTTCAAATGGCTGTGAGCACCATGGGACTTAACATCTGACGTCATCAGTACCCTAGAACTTAGAACTACTTAAACCTAACTGACCTAAGGACATCACACGCATCCATGAGGTCGCACGGTTCGAGACTGAATAGCCTAGAACCGCTCGGTCACAGCTGCCGGTCCCGTTAAAATAACATTGTGCTAATAATGAAGAGAACATCTTCACTGAAGAAAAAAAAATCGCAACACCAAGAAGGAGTTAGGCAGCGTAAACGAATTTTGGTAGGGGTATTTCTACATCTGAAATGTGATGTCTATGTAACCTTCAGGCCAGTTGCATAAGAGTGGTGCTAGTAGCGACAATAAAAGGATGAATGTCAGGTTTGTTTCAAATACATACGGTAAAGCTCGTAAGCGTTAAGTACGATAGAGATTACATTTCACGCTGGATTTGATGTTAGTCAAGAATGCCTTTAACACGACATAGACGCCATTACGAACACCTCACTGAGTTAGAGCGAGGTCTGCAACAGCGTTACGAGAAGCTACATGTTCCTACACCGATACTGCAGAAAAACGTGGTAGGAAAGTATCCAATGTACAGGACTGCTCGCACTGGTGGTCAGGAGAATGTATGGCGGCAGGAACGCTGGCCTCTAGACGGTGACGTCGCACTACCGCGAGGGAAGATCATCGTGTTCGGTGTATGCCATCAGTGTATGGCATCTATAACAATAATATGATCAGAAGCTAACACCAAATGGTTCAAATGGTTCTGAGCACTATGTGACTTGACATCTGAGGTCATCAGTCCCCTAGAACTTAGAACTGTTTCTAAGTTCTAAGTTACCTTGCTCTCAAAACAGCAAAACTTATCTACTACTTTAAGTGTCCCGTTTCCTAATCTAATTGCCTCAGCATCACCCGATTTAATTCGACTGCATTGCATGATATTCGTTTTGCTTTTGTTGATGTTCGTCTTAAATGGTTCAAAAGGCTCTGAGCACTATGGGACTTAACTTCTGAGGTCATCAGTCCCTTAGAACTTATGACGACTTAAACCGAACTAACCTAAGGACATCACACACATCCATGCCCGAGGCAGCATTCGAACCTGCGACCGTAGCGGTCGAGCGGTTCCAGACTGAAGCGCCTAGAACCGCTCGGCCACCCCGGCCAGCAGTTGGAATTACAGTGACACAACGAACTGTTACCAACCCGTCACTTTGAGGACAGCTCCGAGCCACACGCCCTGTAGCGTGAATTCCACTGACCGGGAAACACCCCCCACTTCAGCGGTGTCAAGCTAGAGCTCGTTGGAGAGCAGGGCAGAGGTCTGATGAAAACTGGTTCTGCCTCGGTAGCAAGTACCACCGCGTGTAGGAGACCAGTTGAGGGCCTGCAATCATTTGTCTGGAGAGCGATTTCGTATAACTCAAAGTGATTGCAAATCTGTGCATCAGTGCGGGGATTCACCAATCAGCGTATGCTGTTTGCTTTTCACTGAGAACTTGCGAGAAAGATTCACCTCAATCCATACAGATTTTCCCCTGCTTTATCGTTAAATAACACATTCTTAGGAGAGAAAGAAAGGCATGTTTTCTTTAACCATTTGCAAAAAACATTTTACTCAATGTATAGATTAACAAAGACTAGACAATTGATCTGCGTGGTTTAATTTAGCTCAGTCTACCATTTAACATCAATAAATTTTTCCGAACATGAAACAAATGTTTTCGTATTGATATAATCTGTATCAAAACAAAAGAAACATTAGGAGTAGGAATTAAAATCAATGGAGAATGTCAGAGACAGCAAAGGACCTGGAATAGCAGTTGAATGGAATTGGCAGTGTCGTGAAAGAAGGATGTAAGATGAACATCTGTGTGGCCAAGCGGTTCTAGGTGCTACAGTCTGGAACCACGCCACCGCTACGGTTGTAGGTTCGTATCCTGCCTCGGGCATGGATGTGTGTGATGTACTTAGATTAGTTCGGTTTAAGTCGTCGTAAGTTCTAAGGGACTGATGACCTCAGAAGTTAAGTCCCATTGTGCTCGGAGCCATTTGAACCATTTAAGATGAACATCAACAAAAGCAAAACGAACATCATGCAATGCAATCGAATTAAATCGGGTGATGCTGAGGCAATTAGATTAGGAAACGGGACACTTAAAGTAGTAGATAAGTTTTGCTGTTTTGAGAGCAAAGTAACTGATTATGGTCAAAGTAGAGTGGATATAAAATGTAGACTGGCAATGCCAAGGAAAGCGTTTCTAAAGAGAAATTTGTAAACATCGGGTATAGATTTAAGCGTCAGGAAGTCATTTCTGAAAGTATTTGTGTGGAGTGTAGCCATGTATGGAAGTGAAACATGGACGATAAACAGTTTAGACAAGAAGGGAATAGAAGCTTTCGAAAAGAGGTGCTACAGAAAAATGCTGAAGATTAGATGGGTGTATCACTTAACTAATGAGGAGGTACTGAATATAATTGGGGAGAAGAGAAATTTGTGGCACAACTTGACTAGAAGAAGGGATCGGTAGGTAGGACATGTCCTGAGGCATCTAGGTGTCCCCAATTTAGTACTGGAGGGCAGCGTGGAGGGTGAAAATCCTAGAAGGAGACCAAGAGATGAATATACTTAGCAGATTCATAAGGGTAGGTTGCAATAGGTACTGGGAAATTAAGAAGCTTGCACAGAATAGAGTAGCAGGGAGAGCTGCATCAAACCAGTCTCTGGACTAAAGACCACAACAAAATCATCTGTATTATGTGGTCAGATAAAATAATTATTTAAAAATTACGATTTAAAAATGCCGCTGAAAGAAAAACATATTTACAACACTTCGTGTTTTCCCCTCTAGATGGACTTCAGACTCCGGAGACTGCCTTCTCCTCTCGCCACTGAGCGTCCGGCGCCAGAGAGTGCGCTGAACGCGTGGCGGGGCGGTCGCTTTCATTATACGCCCAGCGAGCACCAGCACTCCGTGAGATATGTCTCCGCCAGTTGACAAGCAGGCGACTGTGTACTGGCGAACGTGTGCAGGAACTCCGCAAGCTGCTTACAAAGCTAATCCAAGCGTCTGGTGAACACACTCGCGCGAATCTTTCTCCTGCAGTTTATTCGTGATGGGTATGATTAAAATCATATTTGCCAGACAGTGCGTCGTTTCATTTTAGGTGAGAGTGTTGCACCTTGGAGCATATTTCAGATTGCCGGCTTTGGTCAGCTCTCTAAGAGACGTCATAAACGTTTTCCTATTCCTTTTTGGATCGACAGCGTTTACTTTATGTGCGATGCAATATTTTTCTGCATTGCCAAAACTACTCCAAAAAATAAGATTTTTCTATATGTGTTAAATAGAAACACCGCAGCAGTTACATGGTTACTCTGCATCAGTCAAGGCGCCTTCTTGTTCTCAGTGCGTCGGGGTCACTAGAACATGATTCCGGATATCTACGTCAGTTTATAGTCTGGTGCGACAATGTTTTCAGAATGGAGAAAAATCCTATTAACGGGGGAAAAGTTTAATATCAAATCAGCATCGTGTTTTAATTGACTTCACCTGATGCCTTTTTTGAAATAAAGCAACCATATAGCTCTAGTGGCGTTTATTACACATAAAGTTTTCTAGCTTTGGATGTGCGTTACATAAATTTCTGTGCTTATGAAACGTGTGAAACTGTTCCAAGTAACAACTGCACAGAAAAAGTAGCATGGAGAGCCGCTTCAAACCAGTCTGTGGACTGGAGACCACAACCATATCCTCTGTATCATGAGGTCTACCGCGAAAAGAGCAAATGCTTTATTCTAATTCAGTATAGCATTTTGATGTTCTGTGCCTTACTTAATCACTCTACTAATTACCAGTAGTTAGTACGTGGAATAAAATTAAGAAAAAAGTATTATCAAAACATTTTCATGCTGAAACCATTTGAAAGAGAAGCTAATGGCAACTAATAGATATTTTAATTTTCGAGATAGGAGAAATTTCAAGACATTAAACAAACTCAGTTCATCCGCACAGAGTTCCATGGTAAAGGGGCCTTCCATTTCAAGGTGGTAGAAGATTCACGACCGACAAAAAATGGCTTACGCATCGACACGTTATGTAAAATGCTTTAAAAATGTATAGAATTTTACTCACCATAACACTTTGCAGCTGAAAACTTAACAATGTCATCAAAATATTGTTAATGTATCATTCAGCACTTAAATATGTACAACTCCTGATAGTAACATACGCTGCACAAAACGCAACCTCATGTCTCACGGTAACGAAAAGAGTAGAAACTGCAAAAACTGCTAACAGCAGTCTCTACTGCTTGTTGCTTCAAGTGATCCTAAAATCGTCCTCTACATTGTAACACTGACTAGGTATATTACCCTCAAAGTACGATATTGTCCCCTGCTAACTTAGCACCACCCGTGTACATCTACATCCATATCTACATGGATACTCTGCAAATCACATTTAAGTGCCTGGCACAGGGTTCGTCAAACCACCTTCACAATTCTCAATTATTCCAATCTTGTATAACACGCGGAAAGGAAGAACACCTATATCTTTCCGTACGAGCTCTCATTTCCCTTATTTTATCGTGGTGATCGTTCTGCCCTATGTAGATCTGTGTCAACAAATTACTTTCGCATTCGGAGGAGAAAGATAATGATTGGAATTTCGTGAGAAGATTCCGTCGTAACGAAAAACGCCTTTCCTTTAATGATTTCCAGCCCATATCCTGTATCATTTCTGTGACACTCTGTCCCATATTTCGCTATAATACCAAACGTGCTGTCTTTCTTTGAATTTTTTCGATGTACTCCGTCAGTCCTGCCTAGTAAGGATCCCACACGGCGCAGCAGTATTCTAAAAAACGACAGACAAGCGTAGTGTAGACAGTATCCTTAGCAGGTCTGTTACATTTTCTAAGTGTCCTGCCAATAAAACGCAGTCTTTCGGTAGCCTTCCCCACAACATTTTATATGTGTTACTTCCAATTTAAGTTGTTCGTAATTCTAATGCTTAGGAATTTCGCTGAATTTACGGGCTTTAGATTAGGCTGATTAATCGTTTATCCGAAGTTTAAGGATTCCTTTTGGCACTCACGCTGATGACCTCACACTTTCCGTTATTTAGGGTCATATGCCAATTTTCGCACAATTCTGATATCTTTTCTAAATCGTTTTGCAATTTGTTTTGATGTTCTGATGACTTTATTAGTGGATAAACGAGAGCGTCATCTGCAAACATCCTAAAACGGCTGCTCATATTGTCTCCAAAACCGTTTAAGGAACAGCAAAGAACCTATGACACTCCCTTGAGGAATGCCAGAAATCACTTCTTTTTTACTCGATGAGTTCCCGTCATTTGCTAGGAACTGTGAACTCTCTGACAGGAAATCGCAAATCCAGTCACATAACTCAGACGATATTCCATAAGCACGCTATTTCACTACAAGCCGCTTGTGTGGTACCGTGTCAAAAGCCTTCCAGAAATCCAGAATTACTGAATCGATCTAAAATCCCATGTCAATAGCAATCAATACTTCATGTAAATATATAGCTACTCGTGTTCCACAGGAACAATATTTTCTAAACACATGTTGACTGTGTGTCAATACACAGTTTTCTTCGAGGTATTTCATAATGTTTGAACACAATATATGTTACAAAATCAAACTGCATATCGACGTTTACGATATGGGCGTGTAATTTAGTGGATTACCTCTACTACCTCTCTTGAATATTGGTGTGACCTGTGCTACGTTCCAATCTTTAGGTACGGATCTTTCGTCGAGCGAACGGTTGTACATGATTGTTAAGTATGGAGCTAAAGCATCAGCATACTCCGAAAGGAACGTATTGGTATACAGTCTGGAATATTAGACTTGCTTTTATTAAGTGATTTAAGTTGCTTCAGTACTCCGACGATATTTACTTCTACGTTACTCATGTCGGCAGCCGATCTCGATGCGAATTCTGGAATATTTATTTCGTCTTTTGTGAAGGCATGTCGGAAGGCTGTTTTTAGTAAATCGGCTTTGGCAGCACTGTCTTCGATAGTTTCTCCATTGCTAACGCGCAGAGTAAGCATTGATTGTTTCTTGCCACTAACCATACGACCGGAATCTCTTTGGATTTTCTGTCAGGTTTCTAGACAAAATTTCGTTGTGGAAACTGTTACAAGCATTGAATTCCACGCTAAATTTCGAGGTTCTGTAAAAGATCGCGAATCTTGGAGATTTTGCGTCTGTTTAAATTTGGCATGTTTGTTTCGTTGTTTCTGCATCAGTGTTCTAACTCGTTTTGTGTACCAAGCAGGATCAGCTCCGTCGGTTGTTAATTTATTCGATATAGATCTCTCAACTGCTTCCAACACTAATTCTTTTAATTCAAACCACATCTGGCCTACACTTATATTATTATTTTGCAAATGAGTGGATATTGTCTCTCAGTAAGGTGTCAAGTGAATTTTTATTTGTTTTTTTTTTTTTGAACAGGAATATTTTGAGAGTTCCTTCGCCTACTCTTGTAAATTATCGCAGTATCTAGGAGGTTGCTACTGTTTTATATAGCTGGGTGCACACTCACGTTCTTTTTCTTTTGTTCCCACGTCCCTCTTGTTCATGTCAGAGAACACAAATGATTGAGTTACATTTCGCGGATATTACCTAACAGGTAACAGTGTTAATATGAGAACTAGTATTAAAATTATTTGAGTGTCCGAGGTGATGCAGCTGTTACTGGCAGTACTCGTACCACTGCATCTGCTGCCAATAACAGTGATAGTAATAATAATAATAATAATAATAATAATAATAATAATAATAATAGTAGTAGTAGTAGTAATAATAATAATAATAATAAATCAATAATAATGACAATATCTATAATGGCAGGTGTAAGAAGAGTTTATAGATGTAAAAATAGTAGATGTTTTCTGATGTAGTGAGCTGTGAGGAACGAAAATTTAAGAAGACTACATCAGCTAAGAATATTTGGCACTGAGGAAGATCAGGTTGAAAACAGCAATATACAACGGTAATATGTGTGTACGGTGACAGTGGTAGTCTTTATTGTTACTTTAGTAGATATGTCATTAACTGTCTTCTGAAGCTAGATATATTGTTCAGTTCTCAAATGTATTGCGGGAGATTACTCCAAAGTCGGGTTCCTGCTGCTGAGAATGTGGGTGAATGATGGAGTTGGACACAAAGCGTTTTGCTGCGATGGGAGCGGGTGTTTGTCCCATATCGTTCAGACAGGAGCGTTAACGTCGAGAAGTGATATCTACATCTACATGGATACTTTGCAAATCACATACATGTGCCTCGCAGAGGGTTCGTTGATTGGTAAGACAGTAGTGAAGACAGAGGGTACGGGAATCTCTGCCCTTGTGTGCACGCAGCCAGGATAATTGTGCATTTGATGGTGAAATGTGAGCAAACAGCCAAACATCACATATGTAACGAACACAGGCATTCATAATCAGTTCCGATCGCTGTGAGCTTCCCCGAGAAAAGCAATGCAGCGATAATATGGCTCCAATAAATAACTGCAAGTAAAAGTGTTTTCACAAGTTACTTTTCCATGTCAAGAGAGAAGAGGTTTCTATATTTTTGTTGAGCAAGGAGAGATTCTGATACTATTTTTCACTTCAAATACTTAACCAGTCCAATTTAGATTTTCCTCTACTATTACTCCTAGATTCTTTGCTGACGGAGAGAAGTTGATATTTGTCCTATTTAGTGTTAAAGATAGCAAGGATTCCCGATACTTCGGGCTAATAGCCTCGAATGAGCAATCAGTACCGCTTGGGTTTTTGGGTGGACCGAGTATTATCCCAGTATCGTGTGCCAATTTTGGTGGTGCTCGCAGGTAGATAATGAGATACGACCGGAGATCATAAGCGTGCATGTGGTATTTGCAGCAGGACAATGTAAAAATCAAATACCGAACCATGGGGCATTCCAGACAATGCCTGCTTTCACTGCGACTTTATGATGCAGAACTGACGCACTGCTTGCATGACGTCACGCTGGAGCTAAACCGTTGTACTGAACCGGACGGTTAATTTCGGCTGCTAAGTTTGTGATTTCTTGCGGGAAAATGGAATCAATCTGCTGTGCTTCGAAACACTCCATGAAGAAGCTGGCCACCACTGGACTAAGAGGACTACCCATGGCGACGCCTTCCAGCTGTTCGTACAAATTGCCATTCCATGTGAAATAGCTCATGATGAGACATGCATGGAAGAGCAAGACATCACAAAGTTCTGACATGCATGTCTCACCGCGAGCTGTTTCACGTGGAATGGCGAATTCTACGGACAGCTGGAAGGCGTCGCCATGGGTTGCCCTCTTAGTCCAGTGGTGGCCAACTTCTTCATGGAACATTTCGAAGCACAGGCACTGGACTTGGCGACTTCCAACCCTAATGTGTGGTACAGATCCGTCGATAATACTTCCGTTGCGGGGAGCCATGGTGAAGAACAGCTCGGTGAGTTCCTAAGACACTTGAACAGCTTCCATGCCAATATAAAATTTACCATGGAAGTAGAGAAGGGCAAAAAACTGCTGTTTCAGGAAGTGCTGGTCACAAGCGTTTGCGAAAACCTGGGACACAGCGTGTTTCGGAAACCGACATACAGCGACCGATATCTGCACAAACTATGAAACCACCACCCGAGCCAGAAAAGAGGAATGATTAATACGCTCGTAATGCGAGCTGGACGAATACGCGAGCCGCAGCACCTCAGAGGCGAAATGCAACACCTGGAAAGTGTTCTGAGGAGCAATGGGTACTCTACAAATTATATTAGAAGTGTAACAGAGCCAAACACTCGGCGAAGTAAGGAATCAGAAAAAGAAATGTCGGGTACGTCATTTCTGTCACACATTCCCAGAGTGACGGACAGAATCGGTCATATGTTGCGCAGACACGGCGTAAAGACGATTTTAAAGACAAGGAAGATCAAAGAGTGTCTTAGATCGGCAAAGGAGAAAAGGGACACACTTCAACTGTCGGGAATATACCGTATACCATGCTCATATGGAAAAATTTATGTCGGAATGACTGTACGATCAATCGATACCAGGACCAAAGAACATAAGCGACATCGCAGGTTGCTTCAGGTGGAGAAATCGGTCGTGGCAGAGCACGCACTGAGTGAGACCGACCACGTAATAAACTTCGCCGACGCGGAAGTTCTGGATGTAGAGAAGCACTATCACACTCGCTTGTTTAGAGAAGCTGTAGAAATGCAAAAACACGCGAACAGTATCGACTAGAAAGAGGAAAGGCTTAAGGCAAACGGATCCAGGCTTTCCGTACTGCAGCGAACGACCGTCGCAGGTAGCACGAAGAGAACCACACCGCAAATGACCGGGAGAAGCCGTCGGACTTCGGCGCGCGATGAACATACAGTATAGAATATCGGCAGCCGCGAGATCGGCTCCAGTTCACCACCAGCAATGGAGTGCGAGGCTTTGACATTGCCAGCCACTCGTGCTGGCGAAACGTCAGTAAAATCATCTGATGAATGTCGGCCGAAGAACCCGAGACAGAAGCTAATAGGCAGTTTGTCAGCACCCTTTATGTTGCCGTCCATACTCCTAATTTCACCGATGGTTGTTTTGACTTTTTGTTACTAAGTTATTCCTTCCGACAACCATTCCTTTTTCTATTTCTTCACATTTTTCTTTCAGCCATTTCGCATTAGCTTCCCTGCACTTCCTGTGTACTTCACTCCTAAGTGACTTTTTATTTGTGTGTTCCTGTTTTCTCTGAACGTTTTCTGTATTTCGTTCTTTTTCCCCGACCAGTCAAGTACTTCTTCTGTTAGACATTGTTTCTTCGCAGTTACCTTCTTTGTACCTACATTTTTCTTTCCAGCTTCTGTGCCGGCCGAAGCGGCCTAGCGGTTCTAGGCGCTACAATCTGGAACCGCGCGACCGCTACGATCGCAGGTTCGAATCCGCCACGGGGATGGATGTGCGTGATGTCCTTAGGTTAGTTGGGTTTAAGTAGTTCTAAGTTGTAGGGGACTGATGTCCTCAGCAGTTAAGTCCCATAGTGCTCAGAGCCATTTTTGAACCAGCCTCTGGGACAGCCGTTTTCAGATATGTCCATTCCACTTTAGCTGAACTGCGTACTGAGCTATTCCTTATCACAGTACATATAGCCTCAGCGAATTACAATCTTATCTCCTCATTCCTTAGTACTTCCGCGTCATACTTCTTTGCCCATTGATTATTCCTGAAAGGTCTCTTGAGTTCCTGTTTACTTTTCACTTTTCATCACTATCTGATTGTGAACTGAGGCTTTATCTTTTCCTGGGTACGCCTTACAATTAAGTAACTGATTTCAGGATCTCTCCTCATAATGACGTTATCTAATTGAAATCTTCCCATATCTTCCACCTTTTCCTAGTATACCTCGTACTCTTATGGTTCTTTGCCAGACTATTCGCTACTACAAGCTGAAATTTATTTCAGAACTCAATTAGCCTTTGTTCCCTCTTATTTCTAGTACGAAGTCCATATACTCCTGCAACGCTTTCTTGTAGTTACTCTCCTGCAACCGCATTGACATAGTCCAAGATTGTTTAATTTTCAGTTACTGAATTACCTGTTCAGTGTCCTAATATACTTTCTCTCTCTCTACATCTTCGATATGCGACGTCGGCATATATACGTGAACTATCGTCAATGGCATCTGTTTGCTCTTGATTGTGATGAGAACAACACTATCACCTAACTGTTCACACTAACCCACTCTCTGTGCTACCCTCCTGTTCATAACGACTCCTAATCCCATTACACCATTTCCAGTTGCTGTTGACATTGCCCTATACTCATCTCATCAGAAATCCTAGTCAGCTTTTATTTCACTTCTATGACGCCACTATTTATAGATTGAGCATTACTATGCCCATTTTTTCTGATTCCTCTACCACGTTCAGACTTCAGACATTCCACCCCATGGCTCGTAGAGCTACTTTATTGAAAGAGCAGCAAATTTGCAACCTTTTGAAAGTACAGAATCCGGTTTACGGAATCACGAATGCGCGGGCCAGGCAAACAAGCAAACAACACACACACACACATACACACGCACTCACACAGCCTTTAGTAACAGGACAGAAAATATCAAATAACATCTTTAAACAATATACCACTTACCTCCATGCATCAAAAGATTTCCATAGGTATTTATCCCACAGGAACGCATTAAAGAGAAAATTCGTATGAATGACGGAGCCCTACAAGTTATCACTATCCGCTTTCTGTCATTCTGAATGGTTCTCAGCGAAACAGAAGCCAGCAACACATATGTGGCCACGATTCTAGATTTTTAAACACATAACTACTGAAATGTGGTGAGTGCCATCTTGTAGACTGCTTTTACTTATGCAGAACTAGTCTACACTGATCCCTTGAGTGATACGTGGTTGTCGAGTTAGTTTAATTTTTCTTCACAGAGCCCATCATCAACATCGTAAATGAGTTATGCGTCTACACACATTGGTTCAAAAATCTAAGTAAAATTTCAGACCAACAAAACTACCTTCAAAATTAAAATATACAATGAGAATTTTAACAAAATACCTCTCAGTACATAGATAATCCAGAACAAAAGGCAGCTCTAAATTATACATTCGATAAAAGTCACTTTCATTACAGGTAACAAATTAAATCAAGACTATGATTCTAAACAACAATAGGTCGATGGTACGACTGTTTCGTAGTTTCTTCGTAAATATGACAATCAGTACAGTGTTACAGTATATAAATAACATTAAGAACCCTCAAAATGTATCTAAATAGTACCCACTAAACCAAAAAATCTATGTTTACTCATTGCCGTATTTATAATAGCTTGATTTTAAAGACGTGCCGCTGGAAAATGAGTCACGCACCAAACTAGTAGCGGAAAAATAAAATAACATAAAAAAGAATAAAATGCAATATTAGTGGAACGCACATATAGAGAAGCATGATATATTATTTGAAACCTTTACTGATATTAGTTACAAACTGTTAAGGCATATGCTAGTTCATATGCATGTAAATGACGAAACACGACGAATTTTAAACTATTCTTCCTAGTTACTATTATTTTTAATTCATTCATTGTTTTGTAACTATTAATAAATAGCACAAAAATCTTCTTGTTCTAAGTGTGCTCTTCTACAGCAATTTTTGCTTTTCATTTCCTGGTTCAGTATCCATACTTTCCAGCCGCGATGCAACTATCGTGTTTCAAAGGAAGCAACAATCAAAATGAAAGATTTCACTTAACAGAGCCGTGGAAGCTGTGGATCCTGGTAAAAGTGTAGATACCAAAGTATTACTGATCATACAATTAAATGTCATTTGATTTACGAAGGCTAGTCAAGGATAATCGAATTTTTTGTCCAGATCGGAATCTTCACCTTCACAAATGTACCTTCGTAATTTTACTTAATTTGCTAAGAGCGTTCTACTGTGAAGCAAAATATTTTACCGTTGGTGAGTTTTATGCACGTAGATTTCTTACTGCAGAAAATCTGTGACATCGCACGATCTAAATCTGGCACTAAGAAACAAGTCCAAAAGAATCTAGATATATTTCACCACGCGGAAATTTTCCACGTAGCATTTTCCATGTATCAGATGATCTATCCAGGAGATGTTTTACAGCATTCCATTTCCTCTGACCCATTCACGTGTCTGCGGAGAACGATCGTAAATCCGTGTGAGGAAACATTTATTGTTTTATTGTTAACGTCGCGGGGATATACGATAGGGCTTTGCTGGCCGCTGACGCCGTCCCATGCAGTCGTTATTGCCTCCGGAACAATAGGCTTCTACTGCAGGCGTTTCCACCGCGAAATTATGACTCGCTCGACTCTTCTTAGCTTCCATTCATTCTAACCAGTGTGTTTTGCACTGCGACTATTTTCTCCCCATCTTTCTCTTTCGCGCACATTTCCTTTTGTCTCCTCTTTCTCTTCTGTCATGAATACTCTCTCTCTCTCCCTCTCTCTCTATCTGTGTGTGCGTGTGTGTGTGTGTGTGTGTGTGTGTGTGTGTGTGTGTGCTTGTTAGAAAATGAGGCGAGGAAAATTATAGACGTAATAAGTCAGGCGTGCGTAACATTCGTGGAAATTTATTGAAATGAACTTGCCGCATAGCGCTGAAAGTTCTCCGCCGTTCCAGCAGAGGTTACAGTCAAAATAGATTCATAAAATTTAGATTCACGGTTAGAGATCCAATCCACTTTCTCCTCGCGAAAACTTTACATCGAAAGTTATTCCACACATTCGAATCAGCAAGACGTATACTAAAATCAGCTTTTTTTAGCCATATAGTTAGGCACCTGTGCATTACTGTATTATACGTAATTTTTTCTGAAACTACTGCATGCAGCTAATGTATATGATGTAAAAATTTTTCTTATTTGGAGTCGGAAACTAATAAATAACAAAAATCAATTATTTCTCGAAATAGTAATTTTTCTGAAGCACAAAGTAACGACTGAAGGAACGAAAAAAATTAAAAGGTAATTTCAGACTTCATAAAATAATTTATGTCTCCTTTATTGAAAACCTTGGATGAGTGAACCGTAGCAAAACTTTTCCACGTAATGTGCCATACACACGTTTATGGTAGAGACGGAATAAGAATGTCAAAGGTTCCTATTCCACAAAGGCCAGGATGGACCAGGTGAACAGTACAGAATCATAAGTTTAATAAAACTGATTCAGAGTGCTCAGTAAGGAATGGCAATAAGGGTTGAAGACGGCCCGATGAAACATAATTTTAGGTAGTGGAGACATGTTCGAGCATTCGAATTAGTACTGAACCTAGAAAGAAGAAAATCAAACGTACATTCATCAGGAATCATAAAATCTGCTACAGCTGTAAGAATTATTTACTTATAAAAAGGAGAACCCAGTCCTATTTCACAACATGTATCCCATCTTCAGGAGCATCTGAAAAGTTATAAATCAATAATATTACCTGTCCACGTGGTAAACGTATTCAATGCTGCTCAGAACCAACAGAAATTCTAAGAAAAAAAGCATATGTAACTGAGTTGAAATAGGTCAAAATACGTAATAACAGCATGTAGACAGAATGACGGTCTTTCGAACACTGACACGTCAAAAATTCCTACAAGCCTACAGACGACGAGCAAATATAGCAGAATCAGCTATGAAGCTCGGTATAAACGAACCGAAAAAATATAGGACGTCAATATAAACGTAAGATATAAGAACCCCTATATTCATAGAATTTGTTGATACACACACTTCAAAAAAGTTTTAATCACACCAGTTCTCAGAACTCCTGAAGATAGACTTTGATTGTGGATATTGTATCACAGATCTAGTCCCTTTGACTGTTCAGAGATGTGACTAAACCTACCTAAACAGCCGATTAGTTCCAGTCATTCCACCAGAAGGAGGTACACGGCTCGTGTTATCTGTAGTTCAACCATGCCTAGACTGTCGATACTGCGGTTCGATCGAGTCCGCATGTTACTATGTGCCACGAAGGACTTTCAATAAGGGAACTGTCCAAGAGTCTAGGAATGAACCAAAGCGCTGTTGATCGGACATGGAGGAGATACAGTGGAACAGGAACTACCGATGACATGCCTTGCTCAGGCCGCCCAAGGGCTACTACTGTAGTGGATGACCGCTACTTACGGATTATGGCTCGGAGGAACCCTGACAGCAACGCCACCGTGTTGAATAATGCTATTCGTGCAGTCACAGGACGTCGTGCGCAATATGCTGCAAGATGCCCAACTTTACTCCCAATGTCCATGGCGAGGTCCATATTTTCAACCACGACAACATGCATCGCGTTAAGATGGGCCCATAAACATGCCCAATGGACCGTTCAGGATTGGCATCACGTTGTCTTCACCGATGAGTGTCGCATATACCTACAGCCAGACAATCGTCGCAGACGTGTTTGGAGGCAACACGGCCATGCTGAACGCATTGGACACGCTGTCCAGCGAGTGCATCAACGTGGAGGCTTCCTGCTGTTTTCGGATGTGGGGTCGATGTACGCCGCTGGTGGTCATCGAAGGCGCCCTAACGGCTGTACGATACGTGAATGCCATCCTCCGACCGGTAGCGCCACCATGTCGGCAGCATATTGGAGAGGCATTCGTTTTCACGGACGACAGTTCTCGCCCCCATCGTGCACATGACATCTTGTGAATGACTTCCCTCAGGATAACGACATTGCTCGACTAGAGCTTCCAGCATGTTTTCCAGACATGAACTGTATTGAACATGCCTGGGATAGACTGAAACGGGCTGTTTATGGACGACGTGACCCACCTACCACGCTGCGGTACCTACGCTAAATCGCTGTTGAGGAGGGACAATCTGGACCAACAGTGCATTAATGAACTTGTGGATAGTATGAAACGACGAATAGAGGCAAGCATCAATGCAAGAAGACTGGCTACTGGGTATTAGAGGTACCGGGGTGTACAGCAATCTGGACCACCACATTCGAATGTCTCGCTGTATGGTAGAACAACATGCAAAGTGTGGTTTTCATAAGGAATAACAAGGGCGGAAATGATCTTTATGTTGATCTCTATTCGAATTTTCTGTGCAGTTTCCGGAACACTCTGAACCGAGATGATGCAAAACTTTTTTTGATGTGGGTAGAAAGATCTTTCGACACTGTAGAACGGAGTACAGAATTTGAAATACTAAACTTATTTATCTACAACTTGTACGAGAACAAACAGCAATCGTAAGAGTCGAAGGACATGAAAGGGAAATAGGTAGTTTATAAGGCAATATAAACGGGCTGCAGCCTGTCCACAATGTTAATGACATTAAGGAAATTTTGAGGGAAGCCACTGAGAATTTCGGATAGAAAATCAAACTATAGGTACAGTAAATTAAAACTCTGAGGTTTGCCGCTGACATTGTCTCGATAAGGATAGTAAGGGACTTGGAAGAGCAGTTCAGGACATGACACACATCAATGCCCGTGGCAGGATTCGAACCTGCGACCGTAGCGGTCACAAGGCTCCAGACTGTAGCACCTAGAACCGCTCGGCCACTCCGGCCGGTTGTGTCACCCCACTGAAAAAGGCTCACCATTTCTCCGCAGATGATTTATCGGGTCATCCAGCTCCCCAGTTGCGTATGTACGCAGCTCGTGGTCTAGTGGCTATCGTTGCTGCCTCTGGATCATGGGGCCCCAGATTTGATGCCCGGCCGGGTTGTGAGTTTTCTGTGCCCAGAGACTGGATGTTTGTGCCGTCCTCATCATTTCATCATCATCATCATCATCATCATTCTTCACTGTGGTTAGATTGGATTATGTAAAAATCTGTACTGTGAAAAAATATTGGAAATTTGTACTGGCGCTGATAACCTCGCAGTTGAGCGCCCCACAAACTGAACATCATCGTCATCAACGTTGCGAATGAATTTACGAAAAAAGTTACAGTCCCATTGAATCCAACTATATCATTTTCACCTTAGGCCTGGAGAACAGCTGAACAACAGTAGTTCGATCATGGTCCACCCTCAGACCACCACTGGACACTAGAGAAACTCTGAGCTAGATCTCTTTTTGGTCCAGATTGATAGCAGGTTTTACTGTCAGTCCGGCTTCTCGGAGATGTTCAAGGGTTCGGCCTATATGATCCAGTTGCTGACTGAACGTTTTGCTGTACATAACGATGTCGTCCACATACTTGTAGACACGCTTAAATTTTAAGTCACCCAAAACTGGATCTAATAAGCGCGACAGTCAGTCTGCTCCCTTAGCCACCCCAAATGGAACGTGTTATTAAAAGAGTTCCCATCACAAATCACTAACAGCCTTGGACTTCTCGAGACGTATCTGGTGGCAGGCCTGATTCAGAACAAGTACAGTAAGATATTGTGCACCTGAAAAAGTTTTAAATGTTGGGTAATTGAACTAATATGTGAATCACCTTTTGATTCAGTGCCCTATAATCCATAAATAGTAGGTATCCGTAACGACTGGGTTTAAGACAAATTACAGGTAAGCAGCAGGCGGCCAAGTGTACAGAAGCAATCAGATAAGCCCGATGGGCAGATATGGCAAACAAGTGTATCACAAGAAAATTGTTACACAGGCGGCAAGCTTGGAAAACAGCTAATAATAAGTAATGCGGCTTTACTAGACTCAACTGGTAACCTGCCTTGCGAGATTATAAACCGTTACACAGATGTATGGAGAATTTACATCATAAAATGATTTAATGAATGCTAGAACACTAAGCAAAGCACATTGTCTTGCTCCTTTTCGGGTTCGCTCCTGAATTCTATAAATAAGGTCTTAAAAATGACCGGTCTCTGCTTTAACACACGTAAGCCGAATTAAATACTACTCTGGTAAAATACAAAACATCAACGAAGAAAACGATGGTGGCAAGCACCGAACAAGTGATACGCCAAACAAGTAGTTTGCGGCTGACTCTACAGACAAATTTGAGAGAAAACGCGGCGTTGTGAACGTAAGCATCCCCAAATCAAATTATAACGCAAGTTCGTTACGAATCGCGAATACACGTCCAGAAAATTAACTAAACGCACCCTGGTAAAAAGATACAAATGCACACCTTCGCTCATAGCAGAAAATGTGAGGGGCGACGAAAAATATTAGCTTTACCCGAAAGGAACGAGAACGCATTGAGTCAAACATCAGTTAAGAATAAAGTTACTGTCCGTTACGAAACGTCTCATCACTATATAGTACACAATGGGGGCAGACAACATTTTCCCGAGATGGCGCGCTTCTTCAAATACACTCCTGGAAATTGAAATAAGAACACCGTGAATTCATTGTCCCAGGAAGGGGAAACTTTATTGACACATTCCTGGGTCAGATACATCACATGATCACACTTACAGAACCACAGGCACATAGACACAGGCAACAGAGCATGCACAATGTCGGCACTAGTACAGTGTATATCCACCTTTCGCAGCAATGCAGGCTGCTATTCTCCCATGGAGACGATCGTAGAGATGCTGGATGTAGTCCTGTGGAACGGCTTGCCATGCCATTTCCACCTGGCGCCTCAGTTGGACCAGCGTTTGTGCTGGACGTGCAGACCGCGTGAGACGACGCTTCATCCAGTCCCAAACATGCTCATTGGGGGACAGATCCGGAGATCTTGGTGGACAGGGTAGTTGACTTACACCTTCTAGAGCACGTTGGGAGGCACGGGATACATGCGGACGTGCATTATCCTGTTGGAACAGCAAGTTCCCTTGCCGGTCTAGGAATGGTAGAACGATGGGTTCGATGACGGTTTGGGTGTACCGTGCACTATTCAGTGTCCCCTCGACGATCACCAGAGGTGTACGGCCAGTGTAGGATATTGCTCCCCACACCATGATGCCGGGTGTTGGCCCTGTGTGCCTCGGTCGTATGCAGTCCTGATTGTGGCGCTCACCTGCACGGCGCCAAACACGCATACGACCATCATTGGCACCAAGGCAGAAGCGACTCTCATCGCTGAAGACGACACCTCTCCATTCGTCCCTCCATTCACGCCTGTAGCGACACCACTGGAGGCGGGCTGCACGATGTTGGGGCGTGAGCGGAAGACTGCCTAACGGTGTGTGGGACCGTAGCCCAGATACATGGAGACGGTTGCGAATGGTCCTCGCCGATACCCCAGGAGCAACAGTGCCCCTAATTTTCTGGGAAGTGGCGGTGCGGTCCCCTACGGCACTGCGTAGGATCCTACGGTCTTGGCGTGCATCCGTGCGTCGCTGCGGTCCGATCCCAGGTCGACGGGCACGTGCGCCTTCCGCCGACCACTGGCGACAACATCGATGTACTGTGGAGACCTCACGCCCCACGTGTTGAGCAATTCGGCGTTACGGCCACCCGGCCTCCCGCATGCCCACTATACGCCCTCGCTCAAAGTCCGTCAACTGCACATACGGTTCACGTCGACACTGTCGCGGCATGCTACCAGTGTTAAAGACTGCGATGGAGCTCCTTATGCCACGGCAAACTGGCTGACACTGTCGGCGGCGGTGCACAAATGCTGCGCAGCTAGCGCCATTCGACGGCCAACACCGCGGTTCCTGGTGCGTCCGCTGTGCCATGCGTGTGATCATTGCTTGTACAGCCCTCTCGCAGTGTCCGGAGCAAGTATGGTGGGTCTGACACACCGGTGTCAATGTGTTCTTTTTTCCATTTCCAGGAGTGTACTAGAGCAGCTGACGGTGTAACACCAACCAGCATGGCGGCGCCAGTCACATTTCAAAGGACAGATCGCCGCCTTCCAGCTATTTTGGGCCCGACCGGGCGCTCGCATGTCCTAGGCAAAAACCGGACCATTAACTCTCCACATAGCCACCATTAAGCAACTTCATCCTTGCTTGCTAAGCATGCGCCGGTACCACCGTGTCCACCAGTGTTCTCGCGCCCTCTTGCAGGTCGGCGTACTCCGGTAGTCAGCAATGGGGCAGGGAGATACTCAGGGCAGACGCATTCGATTACTGAGAGCCAAGGTTGTTGCGTGCTCACAGGGCAAAATGAAACATTAAGAGCAGTTGAAGAATTTTTCTATTTCAGCGGCAAAAAGAACTGATGTTGGACAAAGTAACCTGCGTATAAAATGCAGAATGATAAAAACAAGATAATTGTTGAATCTTCGTGGCAGATTAAAACTGTGTGCTGGACAGAGACTCGAATTCTGAACATTCATCTTTCACTTGCAATTGCTCTAACGACTCTTTTTGTTCCATCCATTTTTTTTCGTTATTGTTGGTTGCATTTGGCCTTGGCGGACCTCACATGATACGCCTTGAAGTTAATCGTTGATCCCTTCGCTCAGTTATTTTTCCTTACAGACAACTGCCAGCTCTCTGACTGAACACGATGAACTTCCTTGTCGGCTGGCAGACCAATCACAGCTTTAGCTGCACCAGTACATCGTTTCGTATCTATCAAACTATACAGAAGTTCACCTGCGAAACTTGCAAGACTAGCAGTATTAGAACACATGATATTGCGGGGACATGGCTTACCCACAAACTGGAAGATGTTACAAGAATAAAATTTTCACTCTTCACCATAGTGTGCACTGATATGAAACTTCTGCAGCACATATCTTCAATCTGCCAGGAATCTTTATATCAGTCCTCACTCCGCTGCAGAGTGAAAAGTTCAACCCAATAAATAAACTGTCTCTTCTTACTAAGGATTTTAAATAACATATGAAATATAAATCGTCGGCCCTAAAACTTCCACACAGGATCCACAGTAATCAAGTCATTTCAATACAGGCAGTATACCTAAACGTAAACTATAAATTCTAAAACGATGACGTTTATTCTTCTGATCCGTTACATGCATAGCGCCATTTGACTACCTGATTATTACTAAACCACGTAAGCACATTCTAAAGCGATATTAAAGAAATCTGTGTTATCAGCATGATTCTTTCTCTCAGGGGTATGATCTTTTCTTATCGCATTTAAATGCGTGCATAAATAAATATGAAACTGGTTCTTGAAGGGCCGCTGTTATTCATGTACCAAGATTAGATTTGGAACGTGATGACCAAAATATAGTCGCCGTTAACTGAACTGAATGTAATTTTGTTAATTTCTATTTATTGATTGCAAAGCAAGGCTCGAGAGAATTCCAACTGCTGCCATGGAGCGGCCAAGATAAAAGTTACTGAACTCATGGAATCTGTGTAGTTTAAAAAATGAACTTTAACATTAAATTTAAATAGCTGTTGCAATATAGAAAGGTTCTTACAACGAAATCTCTCGCATTTACAGTTACTGTTAATACTTTGAAAAATAAGTTAATACTTCGGCGCATAATGGCCGACCAGTGGCTGCATTGGAAGATGAGCTTCCCGCAGCGGAAATTACTGAAAAAATGCTTATTAAAAATAATTAGCCGCCGCGACAATTTGAGATGACATCTATAACAAAGAAATTCATTTGTGATATCAATAATTAGGTTATTTTGTCAGAATACAGAACAACCTACATAAAATATGTGTAGCCGCTCAATAGCTACCTTCCGTATCACGAAAACAACAGTGTGCGTACCATAAAGTACGTCCGTCTTCCTCGGCCGTACATTCGCGTCTCTTAGCGATCCTTTTTTATTTTCATAGACATATTTTATATAAAGAGGTTACTTTTAAATTATCGCTGTATATCTGTATCTTTTATACTAATTATGTTCATAAAATAAGTTAAGTGTTTATAATTAATTGTTACTTCACTCTTAACACTTCGCAATATTGTTCACTGCTTACAACCGATAAAAATGTAAATATTTATGTGACGTACCGTCATATCTGGCTAGTCACTGAGTAGTTCACAGAGCAACAGATGATGCAGGGCTATTAACTGTTGTTGTTGTGGTCTTCAGTCCTGAAGCTGGTTTGATGCAGCTCTCCATGCTATTCTATCCTGTGCAAGCTTCTTCATCTCCCAGTACCTACTGCAGCCTACATTCTTCTGAATCTGCTTCGTGTATTCATCTCTTGGTCTCCCTCAACGATTTTTACCCTCCACGCTGCCCTCCAGTACCAAATTGGTGATCCCATGTTGCCTCACAGCATATCGTACTAACCGATGCCTTCTTCTAGTCAAGTTGTGCCACAAACGTCTCTTCTCCCCAATCCTATTAAATTTCTCCTCATTAGTTATATGATCTACACATATAATCTTCGGCATTCTTCTGTAGTACCGCATTTCGAAAGCTTCTATTCTTTTCTCGTCTAAACTATGTATCGTCCGTGTTTCACTTCCATACATGACTACAATCCATACCAATAATTTCAGAAACGACTTCCTGAGACCTAAATAAATACTCGATGTTAACAAATTTCTCTTCTTCAGAAACGCTTTCCTTGCCATTGCCAGTCTACATTTTATATCCTCTCTACTTCGACCATCATCAGTTATTTTGCTCCCAAAACAGCAAAACTCCTTTACTATTTTAAGTGTCTCATTTCCTAATCTAATTCCCTCAGCATCACCCGGCTTAATTCGACAACATTCCATTATCCTCGTTTTGCTTTTGTTGATGTTCATCTTATATCCTACTTTCAACACACTGTCCATTCCGTTCAACTGCTCTTCCAAGTCCTGTGCTGTCTCTGACAGAATTACAATGTCATCGGAGAACCTCAAAGTTTTTATTTCTTCTCCAAGGATATTAATACCTACCCCGAACTTTTCTTTTGTTTCCTTTACTGCTTGCTCAATATACAGATTGAATAGCATCGGCGAGAGGCTACACCCATGTCTCACTCCGTTCCCAACCAATGCTTCCCTTTTCATGTCCATCGACTCTTATAAGTGCCATCTGGTTTCTGTACAAATTGTAAATTGCCTTTCGCTCCCAGTATTTTACCCCTGCCACCATCAGAATTTGAAAGAGAGTATTCTAGTCAACAATGTCAAAAGCTTTCTCTAAGTCTACAAATGCTAGAAACGTAGGTTTGCCCTTCCTTAATCTAGCTTCTAAGATAAGTCGTAGGGATAGTATTGCCTCACGTGTTCCAACATTTCTACGGAATCCAAACTGATTTTCCCCGAGGTCGGCTTCAACTAGTTTCTCCATTCGTCTGTAAAGGATTCGTGTTAGTATTTTGCAGCTGTGATTTATTAAACTGATAGTTCGGTGATTTTCACATTTGTCAACACCTGCTTTCTTTGGGATTAGAATTATTATATTCTTTTTGAAGTCTGATGGAATTTCACCTGTCTCAAACATCTTGCTCACCAGATGGTAGAGTTTTGTTAGGCGGCTTCCTCCCTCTTAAATTTCTTAGCCCCAATCCATATTCACCTACCACGTTTCCTTCTCTTCCTTTTCCTACTGTCGAATTCCAGTCACCCATGACTATTAAATTTTCGTCTCCCTTTACTACCTGAATAATTTCTCTTATCTCATCATACATTTCACCAATTTCTTCATCATCTGCAGAGCTATATGGCATATAAACTTGTACTACTGTAGTAGGCATGGGCTTTGTGTCTATCTTGGCCACAATAATGCGTTCACTACGCTGTTTGTAGTAGCTTACCCGCACTCCTATTTTTTTTACTCATTATTAAACCCACTCCTGCATTACCCCTATTTGATTTTGTATTTATAACCCTGTATTCACCTGACCAAAAGTCTTGTTCCTCCTGCCCCCGAACTTCACTAAATCTCACCATATCTAACTTTAACATATCTATTTCCCTTTTTAAATTTTCAAACCTACCTGTCCGATTAAGTGATCTCACATATTAATTAACAGTATAATTATATTCTTACCATATGTAGCCGAATTATCGCCGTGCTGTCGGCTCCTCGCTGCCAGCAGCCGGCTACTGTCAGTGCACAGTTCGTAACGGTCGCAGCAGATCTTAACCAGTCACAGAATTCTGTAGCGGTTTCAACTCAGTCCTTGTGCCCGGCAGGTTTATTATCTCTGAGCAGATGCAGCTGTTTCATAACCATGGAACTACAGCAGATCAAAAGGTTTGAAATTAGAATAAATCAGGACATTACGTGTTTACACTAATAAAAAAAAAGGAAAAGGAAGCAGCATTCAGTATGTACAGAACGCAACTCTTAAGTGTTGGTACAGACCTACTTAAGTGATAAATGAACGTTTCCTTGTGTTTCCTTTCGAAGTGTTACCTAACAATTGTAATGCGTCACGCTTAGTTCAGTTAAGTAAACGGAAGTGGATCAGTCAAACATCTTCTAACACCATATCTCTAATACACTACTGATTTATTTTGCCTTTTCTTTTATATATTGTAACATCGTTGAGCTTCTGTAAATGTTGTATGATTGAATCGATAACACAAAATTGTATACTCCTTTCTTTGTAAAACCTTTGATGTCATGGTTTGATTCTAAGCAACGTAGTATATTTGTCATTTAAATTCTTTGTCCCATTTGGAGGGAACAAAACTTACGGTATATAATTGCAATTTCTGTGTGAATAATTTTTTGTAAAAATGTCAATGTGTGCAAATGTTCCGCTTTATTTAATGTTTTTGGTTGCTGTTATGTAAACTGCTGACCTTCACTTAGAATATTTAGTTATTCTGTATGGAAAAGGTAGTGTGGTTTTCCTCGGGGACGGAACTTAGTAGCGCGCGTAAGTTGTTGTTGACCTAGGTAGAAAAGGTGGAACAAGAGTCAGTCGGGGACGAGCTACGAAACTGTGCACTGCCATGAGAAAGTAGTATATTGTACTGGTTCAGAGAGAGGCTTTTCCTGCCAGTTTCCAATGCCTGGGATGGATGGATAAATAGCTGGAACGCTTCTGGAATTGGTATCCATCATCGCCAACAAAAAGCGACAGAGTCCAGCAATTCTGCCTGCAGATCCACCTACCAACATGCAGTTGACACCACATTACGCAGTCACTGTAACGGAATACTGTAATAATGTACAGTGAAGGATCAGCTTATTGGACGTTTTAGTGTGCACAAATAAAAGGTAACTTATAACTGAATTCATGTACCTACCTTGATTTTTTTCGCTATTACATCACCTCTCAGGTTCCTCTCCATTTGAATTATGACTACCGAGTGTCCTAGTTTGTGGAAAAACTAAAAGCCTCAGAACATTAAATAATGTTGTTTGATCTTTCGTAAGAAGGCAGTGTTCACATTCACTGTGCGTTTAGTGAAATTGTGAGAGGTAATAAATATAGTCTTGTGAAATCATCCCAGGCATGGAAACAGTCTAATTTAAAGTTCTGTGGAGTTTCAAAGTCTCCTATTTAATCATTTGCTTGAAAGTAGAAGACTGTGGTAATAAAGAGAATTTGCAGTTTCTTTTAAAGGTTAAAAGCTCTTAAAACTGAGGCTTATAAAGTGTTGCTTAGTTAATTTCCATAGTGCTGCCTGTAGTATATTTTAAAAGGTGTGTCAGTTCTTGCAAATTTGTCAACATTAAATTTCACTGTAGTAAAAGTGAAAAACTGCAATAGTGGATAGTTATATATTCATGTTTCCTAAGTGTTTGTATCTCTTGTGTATTAGAAGCGCATATTAGTAGTATAACAGGATCCATAGTTTACCTATTGTGCTAATGCTAGGTAACAAGTAACGGGAAGACCACTATTTATGAAAACAATAATTTCTTCATTCAGAGATATTGAGAAGCAACCTGTTAATGGATTACAATTAACTTTCATTTGAAATAGTAAAGTATTTAACTGAGAGAGACTTAACCTATGTCCAATTTATGATTCTGCAGTGAATGTTAGTAGTAACGTTATAAAACATATTCGATTTTAATAAGCCTTGAAAGTAATAGTGTGTTCCGTTATCTGTGATATTTATGCAAATAGTCAGTCCAGCTCTGTCAGCTTCCAGTTTTAACCGTGAACATATTGAGGTGTCAGAGTCCATTGCACCCATGTGTGGTAAAATACAGGTTATGTTTATCCGTTAGAGTTACTAGTAAGTGTTTTCTTAAACAAGAATGTTAATCATCCTCTTGCCTAATTAGGTTGGCGACCGTTTCCCTTATTCTTTAAACAGTGTAGCTAGGTAAAACATTGTTTGTACTGTTCAAATATTTCCGATAAGCCGCCTCCGTTAGGTACAACACGGTCAACACAACAAAATTCCTCTCCCGGGTAACACTGCTCTGTTGCTGTGTACCATAATTGCTTTAACAATATGGTTTTATTTCACAACCTGCCTCCAACTTTAAGCTCATGGTATAGCAGTACCAGACAAAACAGTACGTTTCCAGATAGGGTTTCTTACTCGAAATATTATATTCTAACGCCCATCTACAACTTGCAGAAAATCGTTTCGGGAATTTCTGTTCATATAGCCTGCCTCTCGTTTCTTCAGTTCCCTTTCGGCGCCATTCGATCGATCATCGGCTATTTGAAAAGCATTTGTCGCAGCAGAGTCAACACTTCAGAGGTACAGCTGTGACGCGGAGTACGGCGCCGGGGACAGATGTCGGCGGGCCGGCGAGCTAGCCGGCTGCAGCCGCGGGCTCCCGCCATGTTTTCTGGGTGGGTGGAGGCGCGTCAGCTAACCGAGGCGAGAGACGCACACAAAGGCGGTGCGCATTAACCACGGCAGGCACGTAGCGCCGCCTCCAGGGGCCCACAATGGTTGCACCGCCGCCCCCATCCCGCCCCCCCCCCCCCAACCCCAACCAAGGGGACGGGATGAGCCACGGGGGAAGGAGCAAGCGCTGCAGAGCGCGGGGAAGATTTTTATCCATTCAGACGTCTGCAGAGGCTGAGATCCATCTATATCGGCTGAAGGCGTCCTCCAACTCTCGGCTGCGGCGTTGTCGCCGCGAGAGGAAGGGCAGGGCTCCGCGAAAACCGGGGAAGCGTGGGCGGAATGTGGACGCACAATGGCGCCTGAGTTGTAGACACGCATAGCTCAGCCGCCGACGACGCTCATCTTTCGCCGAACAATAGTCCGCCGGCAGTATTCGTCACGTCACCTCTTTTACTTCCTTCCCTCCTCTGCCATTTCTTGCTGCTTATCCTCCCCTCCCCTCCAACCACCCACCGTATATACTCGTGAACTGTGAATGCCTCTCGACACAACCTACGTGTAAGTCACCCATCTCACGTTCGCTTGCTGTTCCCGAGAAGAGGGATTCTAGAAAGTGCAATGCACGATGGAATATGATACTCTTCGACCCGAGGCTCTTCTAGTATACTCTTCCCAAATGTAGCTTCCTGAAATCAGGAACATTACAAAATTAACTCATGTGTGCAGAGACGTTGAATATTCTTTCATACTGTGGGCACTTCACCAAAACCTCTGGCAGCTTCCGTACAGTCTCTCTGCATTATCTTTCGAGCATTTCTCGCGCAATTTTTGAAAAGTTCGCTTCAGATTAATGTTTGTTATGACAAAGCTAAATTCATCAAAGTAAAATGTGATACAAACCACAAAAACCTTTCTTTTTTATGTAGTATATTTTATTTTCAAGTAAAGCTGTTATTACGTCACTGAACCCGGGACCTATTGACATTAATATCAGGTGGACCTAGTGGTTCTAAGCACACTAAGTCGTGTATCTACGATCAAAAATAATCACACTCGTTAACAACGACAGAGGTTGAATGATGTCCGAACTCCTGTAAATCAACAGTGAACATCATGTCATGGTATCAAGATTTTACCAAGTTAGATATACGCATTAAAATTGAAATAGCAGTGCCATTCCAGCTTGCTATACCTAAATGTTGGAATCTACTGTGGTAGTCACATGTTTCCTGGAAAATTCTGTTACTTATAAATCAGTACACATACCAAAGATGCCAAAAAGTCTCGCTCAACAACAGCTCCACAACGTAAGCAGTGGTTCCAACATTACCTCTGAGTGAGCGCGTATGTCTCAGCACCTGTTGCCCTGCTAATCCAATAGGCTTCATTCTAATATCTAACGGCTACGATTTCACGACTGAAAACTCTACAGATCAATAAGCAGAGGTAAACCAGCTTTGTTTAAAATGAACTAACCCCTACTTCTTTCCCTCACTGTCCTATTCCCTTGTGTTTAAGCATATACTAGATATCAAAAATTGTTAACGAATGTGTCGTTTTACTCTTGCACATAAACTGCACTTAACACTAATTTCATAGGATAAAATGTCCTAAATTCTTCAGAGCCTAATGCTTCGGCCTGTTCTGTGGTTACTTCACTTTCGGCACCGATACACGCCGACAGTAACCTAAAATGCCTTAAACCAGTTCGTGAACGAAAACAAATCGTTGATGAACATCAACGATGTTTTTCTGTCTTTTAGTTAAAGAACTATCCTGAGGAACAGACGTATACTCGATATCTGTTGTAGTTCATTAAGAAGTGTTTCTACTGAATTATCATCCTACAACAGTTTATCGTCAGTATGAAGACGGTTTACTAAATCTGTCTATCATGCACTTCTTTTGTGTCTCCCGACTATAGAACAGTAACTCTCCATCCGAATAGGCCTTGAAGGCCCATGTTATCGACCTCGCCGTCCGGGGTGGCCTAGCGGTTCTAGGCACTACAGTCTGGAACCGTACGACCACTACGGTCGCAGGTTCGAATTCTGCCTCGGGCATTGATGTGTGTGATGTCCTTAGGTTAGTTAGGTTTAAGTTGTTCTAGTTCTAGGGAACTGATGACCTCAGAAGTTAAGTCTCATAGTGCTCAGAGCCATTATCGACCTCAACCCACTGGCGTCAATGTATGGGGATTTAGAGGAGCATATGACCAGCATACAGCTCTCCCGACCCTTGTCTGTCTTCTTGAACGTAGCAGCTACTTGTTATTGAAGCAGCTGCTCAGTTGGCCTCACCAGGTCTAAGCTCGCTCTCCAATAGCGCGGGGTGGCCGAGCGGTTCCAGGCGCTACAGTCTGGAACCGCGCGACCGCTACGGTCGCATGTTCGAATCCTGTCTCGGGCATGGATGTGTGTGATGTCCTTAGGTTAGTTAGGTTTAAGTAGTTCTAAGTTCTAGGGGACTGATGACCTTAGAAGTAAAGTCCTATAGTGCTCAGAGCCATTTGAACCATTTTTGATCCAACAGCGCTTGGGAGACCGGGACGGTGACACACGCAAGTGGTAGCCAGGTCCGACGGCGCTCTACTTCGGTGACCTAACTGGAATTAGTGTTACCACTGTGACAAAGCGATGGTGAACGATGGAACTTAACTGCTAGTTATTTCACAGAACGATTTGGAGACTAAGCGTTCTAATATCAAAGACGAACATTGTAATTCAATTAATTCGGGACACGGTAATTGCGCAGATATTCTCTTCCTCTCTTGTTGGTCATGAAGTTGGTTATCCACAGTATGTTCTGTATCACTTGTACGTAACTGACGTAAATTCCTCATCGCTGGACTTAATCTCAGACCTCACCATTATGTCAACAAGACTTCATTTGAGTGCTGGATGAAACCGAAGGCCTTAGATGAGCAGGGGGATTTCAGAATAATTACTCTTTGTACAAATAATTTCGGGAAATTAGACCGACTATTTAGAAAAGTATTATGCAGAATATTTATGAGCTGTTCTGGCCCAAAAGCAGAAATGTTACTTAACTTTGTCACCTTTGAATTATTACGACTTACGTATTACATCGAAGTACCAGCATGTATCACCTATATTTTGAAGACAGATAATATTCCGTTTCCCGAAATGCTTTACATTATCGAGCAGAGTCCGAACAGAGGGTCTTGATTTGCATCTGGCCAGGTAAATAAACACTTGTAGATGTCTCACAACTAGACAGATGTCACACGTACCTTCAGAACGGGCCGTCAGTCTCAACGAAACACGTACCCTGCCATTGCTGGGGTGGCTTGTGTGTCTCTGCGACACAGATAGCTGCACCGGATGTCTAGGGGTAGCGTCTTTGATTCATAATCAAAATATTTTTCGGTCCCTGATTCCAATCCCGCAGCTGCTCAAATTTTGTTTAATAACCAGCATTGGCGGCCGAAACCTTCCGGCAAAAGTAGTCACCCTCATTCTGCCAACGGACTTGTGAAAGAGGGTGTAAGAAATGGACAGAGGTTGAGGGATCTCTCTTGTCCTTGGGGTGGGAAACTGCCCGTAAGAGGTGGAAGAATCAGCAGTGATCAACGGCATGAGGGTGCAATGGAAACTAGTGCATTAGAGGCAGGTAGCGAGTATCCACAGGACATGTGGCGTGTATTTGAAGATGTGTCATGATGATCTCTCCATTGGCAAAAGATTCCGGAATAGTTCCCTATTCGCATCTCTGGGAAGCGACTGCCGAGAGGGAGGTTGCCATGAGGAGTAGATTGAATAATCAACGGAAGGATAACGTTCTACGAGTCTGGGCGTGGAATGTCAGGTGCTTGAACGTGGTAGGGAAACTAGAAAATCTGAAAAGGGAAATGCAAATGCTCAATCTAGATATAGTAGTGCTCAGTGAAGTGGAAAGAAGACAAGGATTTCTGGAAAGATCAGTATAGGGCAATATCAACAGCGGCAGAAAATGGTATAACAAGAGTAGGATTCGTTATTAATTGGAAGATAGGGCCGAGAGTGTTGCTATGAATAGTTAAGTGACAAGGTCGTATTTATCAGAATAGACAGCGAACCAACACCCACAACGACAGTTCAGGTATACATTCCGACGTTGCAAGTTGAAGATGAGGAGACAGAGAAAGGATGTGAGGATATTGAAAGGTTAATGCAGTATGGGGGAAGAAAACCTAATACTATGGGGGACTGGAATACATTTGTAGGGGAAGGTGTAGAAGAAAAGGTTACAGGAGGAAATGTGCTTGCGACAAGGAATATGAGAGGAGAAAGGCTAATCGAGTTCTGTAACAAGTTTCAGGCAGCCATAGCAAATACTTTGTTCAAGACTCTCAAGAGGAGGAGGTATACATGAAGAAGGCCGGGTGATACGGGAAGATTTAAGTTAAATTACATGCTCGTGAGACAGAGATTCCGAAATTAGATACTGTGTTGTAAGGTGTACCCAGCAGCAGACATACACTCAGATCACAATATTGTAGTGATGAAGAGTAGGCTGAAGTTTAGGACGTTAGTCAGGAAGGATCAATACGCAAAGAAGAGGTTTACGGAAGTACTAAGGAATGGCGAGATACGGTTGAAGTTCTCTAAGGCTATAGATACAGCAAAAAGGAATAGCTCAGTAGGCCGTACATTTGTAGAGGAATGGACATTTTTAAAAAAAGGCCATCACAGAAGTTGGGAAGGAAAATAGGCACATGGAAGATAACAGCGAAGAAACCATGGATAACAGAAGAGATACTTCAATTGATCGATGAAAGGAGGAAATAGAAAAATGTTCCGGGAAACTCAGGAATACAGAAATATAAGTCAATAAGGAATGAAATAAATAGGAATTACAAGAAAGTTAACATAAATTAGCTGCAGGAAAAATGTGAAGACATCGAAAAAGAATTGATTGTCGGCAGGACAGATTCAGCATACAGAAAAGTCAAAACAACATTCGGTGACATTAAAAGCAAGGTCGGGAGGACGACGGTTAAATCCTACGTCCGGCCATCCAGATTTAGGTTTCCCGTTATTTCCCCAATTCGTTCCAGGCAAATGCAGGGACGGTTCCTTTGAAAGGGCGCGGTCGACTTCCTTCCCTAATCCGATGAGATCGATGACCTCGCTGCCTGGTCTCCTCCCTCACAACAACCCAACCCATGAAAAGCAAGTGTGATAACATTAAGAGTGCTAAGGGAATTCCACTGTTAATGCAGCGGAGAGAGCGGATAAGTGGAATGAATATATTCAAAGACTCTAGGAGGGGGAAGATTTGTCTGGTGTGATAGAAGAAGAAACAGGAGTCGATTTAGAGGAGATAGGGGATCCAGTATTAGAATCTGAATTTGAAAGTGCTTAGGAGGACTTAAGATCAAATACGGCGGAATGGATAGACAACATTTTATCAGAATTTCTATAATCATTGGGAGAAGTAGCAACAAAACGACTATTTACGTTGGTGTGGATAATGTTTGAGTCTGGCTACATACCATCTGACTTTCGTAAAAGCATCATTTACACAATTCCGAAGACGTCAAGAGCCGACAAGTGAGAGAATTACCGCAAAATCAGCTTAACAGCTCATGCATCCAAGTTGCCTACAAGAATAATATACAAAAGAATGGTAAAGAAAATTAGAATGCGCCAGATGACGATTAGGTTGGCTTAAGGAAATTTAAAGGCTCGAAGGAGGCAATTCTGACTTTGTGGTCACTAACGGAAGCAAGACTAAAGAAAAATCAAGACCCTTTCATAGGATTTTTCGACCCTGAAAAAGCTTTCGACAATGTAAAATGGTGCAAGACCTTCGAAATTCGGTGATAAGAAGAGGTATGCTAAAGCCAGGGACAGGTCACAGAAAATATGTACAACCAAGAGGGGATAATAAGAGTGGACCACCAAAACTGAAGTGTTCGTGTTAAAAAGGTTGTAAGACAAGGATGTAGTCTTTCGCCCCTACTGCGTAATATGTACGTCGAGGAAGCAATGATGGAAACATAAGAAAGGTTCACTAGCATAACTAAAATTCAAGGTGAAAGGATATCAATAATACGATTCGCTGATGACATTGCTGTCTTGAGCGAAAGTGAAGAAGAATTATGTGATCTGCTGAACGGAATGAACAGTGTAATGAGAATGATTGAGAGTGGATCGAAGCAAGACGAAGGTAATAAGAAGTAGTAGAAAGGAGAACAGCTAGAAACTTAACATCACGATTGATGATCGCAAAGTAGATGAAGTTAAGGTATTTTTCTACCTACGTTGTAACATAACCAATGACGGACAGAGCAAAGAGGACATCAAAAGCAGACTAGCAATTGCAAAAAGGGCTTTCCTTGCCAAGAGAAGTCAGCTAATATTAAATATCTGCCATAATTTGAGGAATACATTTCTGAGAATGTACGCCTGGTGTACAGCATTGTATGGTATGGAAACATGGACTGTGGGAAACCGAAACAATTGAAGGATTTGAGATGTGGTGCTACAGACCAATGCTGAAAATTAAGTGGACTGATAAGGTAAGGAATGAGGAGGTTCTACTCAGTATCGGAGAGAGAAGGAATATGTGGAAATCACTAATAAGGAGAAGGGACAGGATGATAGGGCATACGTTAAGACATCAGGGAATGACTTCCATGGTACTAGAGGGAACTGTAGAGGGCAAAAACTGTAGAGGAAGACAGAGGTTAGAATACACCCAGCAAATAGTTGAGGACGTAGGTTGCAAGTGCTACTCTGAGATGAAGAGGTTAGGAGAGGAAATCGTGGCGGGCCGTATCAATGCAATCACAAAATCGATGACCGAAAGAAAAAAAAAAGCTTAATTCCACACTGGTTAAAAGAAATGTCTCTGGCACAATGTGAGTTAACACCTGAGGTCATTAGTCCCCTAGAACTTAGAACTGCCTAAACCTAACTAACTCCACATAACACACATCCATGCCCGAGGCAGGATTCGAAATTGCGACCGTAGCGGTCGCGCGGTTCCAGATGAAGTGCCTACAGCCACTTGGCTACACCTGCCGGCTGGTTCGAATCAGCTCTCCCTGCTACTCTCGAATAATTACGGCAACTTACATCCTTCTGAATCTGCCTACAGTATTCGTCCCTTGGTCTCTCTTTACAATTTTCACCCCACTCTTCCCGTCAATATTAAATTGGTGATCTCTTGATGTCTCAGAATGTGTTTTATCAACTGATCCATTCTTCTGCTCAGGTTCCACCACAAATTTCTTTCCTTCCCAGTTGTATCAGTGCCTCCTCTTCATTTACCTAATCTAACCACCAAATCTTCAGCACTCCTCTGTAGTAATACACTCAATGTGGGACATCCACATGTGCTACTAAACTTTTTCATGATGAATAAATCCGCTCCATTTGTACTTGACTAATCATTTACTTGGATAAAATCGCAGACACGACCTGCGTTTTAGAATGTAAGTCCTATATTCAGGTGATACAAAAAGAAAAAACGGAGAATTAAGAGAGATTCCTCAGCGTTGGTGTGGTTGTGGTCTTCAGTATGACGACTGGTTTGATGCACCTGTCTATGCTTCTCTCACGTGTAAGAGCCAATTCATCCCTGAAAACTACTGCAACCTGCATCCTTCTGAATCTCCTAACTGTATTCATCTCTTCGTCTGCCACCACGGTTTATACCGCGGCACTTACGTCCAATACTAAATAGGTGAGCCCTTGATATTTCATAATGTGTCCTGTCAACCGATCCCTTCGTCAGGATATGCCACAAATATCTTGTCTCCTCATTTCTGTTCAGTACCTCCTCATTAATTGTGCGCTCGACCCATATAATTTTCAGAATTCTTGAGTTCTTTGAAAGCTTCTATTCTCTTTTAGTTTAAACTGTTTTTCTTCCTTGTTTCACTTTCATACAAGGCTACATTCCTGACAAAAACCTCCTGATAAGACTTCCTCACACTAAAATCTTTATTTTATGTTAACAAGCTTCTCTTTTTCAGAAATACTTATCTTCACTTTACCAGTCTGTGTACCCGGTCAACAGTTATTTCATTGCCGAAACAGCAGAACTCATCTGCTGCTCTGAGTGTCTCGTTTCCTAATGTAATTCCCTTTGCGTCACCTGATTTAATTTTACAACATTCATGGAATATTATGCTGATATTCATCTCATATCCCCCTTCCGAGACACTGTCCTTACCGTTCAGCTGCTCTTCCATGTTCTTTGCTGTCTAGCAGAATTACGTCATCAGCAAACTTCAAAGTTTTTATTTCTTCCCCTTCAACTTTAATTTCTACTCCAGATTTTTGTTTGATTTCCTTTACGGCTTGTTCAGCGCACAGCTTTCCAGTCAATATTGTCAAAAGCTCTTACATTAAATTATTTGACATTAATAGGGCCCATAAAGAGGTGAACATGAAGTTATACCTTATATGCGTTCGAGAAAGACGTACCAGTCATGTAAAACTCCAAGAAACTTAGCAAGTAGCAAGCCATATCCCATGTAGGGAGGCATAAAAGTTTCTCTGAGTCAACAATTACCTCAGGGGATAAACGAGACCTAACCAGAAAGATATGAAAGTAGCAACAAATAATTTCACATTGCCCTCCTCATGTAACCTGTGAACCAACTGTGAACAACTACATATGTGGCTTGGGTATAAGAAGGACAATTTGTGAATCACAAAAGTAGCTCGATAGTGTCTAATCGTTTGCAGTTGTATCATAGATTACATTAGGCTGGCAATGTCTGCTTATTTGTTCTACATTCACGTTTTTCTCGGTTTGGCCCGTTTACGCAGTGTGGTACTGGTTGACTCAGAGAACCTTTTAATACGTCAACCACAAGGGATCTCGCACGTTACTTGATAAATATGCTGGATTCTTTTTTACATGACTGGCAACATTTTCTCGGACACAATCAAGGTATTACCAAATGCTCACATTTGTATGGTCCCTTGGTATATTAATTAATTTTACGAAGAATGCCTCTATGTTTTCCTTGATTTATTTATTTATTTATACGCTCTGAAAATGGGATTTACATTATGAAACTAGGGTCGTGTGTACTATTTTATCCAAATTAAGGTTGGGTGAAATACAACTGGATCAGATTTATTCATCATGAAAAATTATTCTGTGACATCATATTTCAAAAGCTTCTACTCCCTTCTTGTCTAAACTGTTTACTGTCCAGTTATCGCATCAACACACGGCTACACCCCATACAAATAATTTCAGAAAGAGGTTCTTAACATTTAAACCTGTATTCGATGTTATAAATTTCTTTTCTTCACACATGTCTTTGTTCCCATTGCCAGTCCACATATTGTATCCCCTCTACTTTGCGCAGCGTCTGTTATTCTGCTGTCCAAATAAAAAAACTCATCTACTACTTGTAGCTTGTCGTTTATTAATTAATTCTCCAGGTAACTTCTGATTTAATTCTACTACATTCTATTACCCTTGTTTTGCGTATGTTGATGTTCGTCTTATATGCTCCTTTTGAGACACTGTGCATTCCGTTCAACTGCCCTCCCGGGTCCTTTACTGACTCTAACAGAGTTATCGTATTTTATCAGTTATAAAAGGCACATCTTTCTTAGAAATATTGCCTCCTAAATTCAGGTGCGTCTTCTACTCGAAATTAATATAAAAATATCTAGTGTTTCATTTACAACCCTCGTCAGTCTGAAAAACGGCCATATATATGACGCCGCCGTAAACCTATCTCTATCTAGCAATACTGGATTCAACTGCCAGCAGCAGTGCTCCGATGCGACGAACATGAGTTGTGGTTATACACAAGCTTACTAACACTGTCTATATCCCGGCCGGCCATCACAAACTCAGAACGGTGTCTAGTCTATGACGCGTCATTGGAGTCTACGGTGCCAATGGACTTGAACTGAAAGTGATCTGTGCTATCGGTAACAGAACTTGAAATGAAACTGATTTGTGTTATTGGTAACAGTGCAATTTTTTTGTTTGTAGCTAGTTTCGTAAGGGGAAAAATGAAAGGTTTTCGTATCATGAAACTGAAAGTAATAGCATGTAAAGAAGAACACGTAAAAAGAGCAGATGAGTGGCATTTCGGCCCTCCACTGACAGAAAAAGCTATTCGCTATTTGCAGGTTAGTAAAGAAGAACTAAAAGAAACTGAGGAAAACTAAATGTGCATGTAGAGGACCCAATGCAAAATGGGCAAAAGTAGAAGACGACGTTTTGAAATGGTTTCTCGGACATTGTCAAAAAGGTGTTGGAATTAATACAAAAATGATTCAATTACACGCTCATAAGCGAGCGCTAAGGTCGAACTTAACAAACTTCAAGATTGGAATCCGTTGGTGCTACAGGTTTATAAAGTGTCATGGACTTAGCATGCGAACCACAATTAAAATACCTCAGAAAATGCCACAGCAGCGCGAAAAGAAAAAAATTATCTTTCCATCGATAAATTATTCATATGAAAAGAAAGCCAGTGGCCGTCCGGTGTGGCGGAGCGAATCTAGGCGCTTCAGTCTGGAACCGCGCGACGGCTACGGTCGCAGGTTCGAATCCTGACTCGGGCATTGACAGCCTCGTGGAATTATCAAAATCCAGTGACAACGATCAGTATCGATGTTACTCTACATTATTTTCTGATGTATAGTACTGAAAATCCTAAGTCAAAACAAGTCCCCAGGGGTAGAACACATTCCATTAGAGCTACTGACTGCCTTGTGAGAGCCAGTGCTGACAAAACTCTACCATCTGGTGAGCGAGATGTATGAGACAGGCGAAATTCCCTGAGAATTAGCGAATTATCAGTTTAATAAGTCACAGCTGCAAAATACTAACGCAAATTCTTTACAGACGAATGGAAAAACAGGTAGAAGCCGACCTCGGGGAAGATCAGTTTGGATTCCGTAGAAATATAGGAAAACGTGAGGCAATACTGACCCTACGAATTATCTTAGAAGAAAGATTAAGGAAAGACAAACCTACGTTTCTACCATTTTTAGACTTAGAGAAAGCTTTTGACAATGTTGACTGGAATACTCCTTTCAAATTCTGAAGGTGGCATGGTAAAATACTGAGAGCGAAAGGCTATTAAGAATTTGTACAGAAAGCAGATGGCAGTTATAAGTGTCGAGAGACATCGAAAGGGAAGCAGTGGTTGGGAAGGGAGTGAGAAAGGTTTGTAGTCTCTTCCCGATGCTATTCAATCTGTATATTGAGCAAGCAGTAAAGGAAACAAAGGAAAAGTTCGGAGTAGTTATTAAAATCAATGGAGAAGAAATAAAAACTTTGATTTTCGCCGATGACATTGTCATTCTGTCAGAGACAGCAAGGGACTTGGAAGAGCAGTTGAATGGAATGGACAGTGCCTTGAGAGGAGTATATAAGATGAACATCAACAAAAGCAAAACGAGGGTAATGGAATGTAGTCGAATTAAGTCGGGTGATGCTGAGGGAATTAGATTAGGTAATGAGACACTTAAAGTAGTAAAGGAGTTTTGCTATTTGCGGAGCAAAATAACTGATGATGGTCGAAGTAGAGAGGATATAAAACGTAGACTGGCAATGGCAAGGAAAGCGTTTCTGAATAAGAGAAATTTGTTAATATCGACTATAGATTTAAGTGTCAGGAAGTCTTTTATGAAAGTATTTGTATAGAGTGTAGCCATGTATGAAAGTGAAACGTGGACGATAAATGGTTTAGACAAGAAGAGAAAAGAAGCTTTCGAAACGTGGTGGTACAGAAGAATGCTGAAGATTAGATGGGTAGATCACATAAATAATGAGGAGGTATTGAATAGAATTAGGGAGAAGAGGAGTTTGTGGCACAACTTGACCAGAAGAAGGGATTTGTTGGTAGGACATGTTCTGAGGCATCAAGGGATCACCAATTTATTACTAGAGGGCAGAGTGGAGGGTAAAAATTGTAGATTGAGACGAAGAGGTGAATACTCTAAGGAGATTCGGAAGGGTGTAGGCTGCAGTAGGTACTGGGAGATGAAGAAGCTTGCACAGGCTAGAGTAACATGAAGAGCTGCATCAAACCAGTCTCAGGACTGAAGACCACAGCAGCAACAACAACAGTTATCGTAAAAAGTCTTCCACTTCATTTATTGCCTTGGCACGCGTCCTAGAATAAGCAAAAACCAGTGAGAACGCTTCGCGATAGATATCCCATCCTGCTAGCAGCGACCCACGCGCAGAAGTGCTTAGATGTCTGCTTAGAGGAGCGCCGCCCCACCCACAGTCACACGAGTCACCCAATGACGTCATAGCCATGCGATAAGTAATGATGGCCGGCGGCAGGCAGAGGCCGAGGCGGCGCCGACTGCGGCATATGCGCGGGTAATTGAATGAGGCCGCGCCGAGCGTCCGAGCGACCACACCGCCGGATCGATCGCCCCCGGCCGCCGTTCGCGCAGCCACCCATTAGATTCGGCGTAACGGAGCCGTCGCAGCAGTCGCCACCCCGCTGCTCGTGGGGGTGCCGGTCTGTCAGCCGCAAGTAGTGCGAGAGACCAGCGAACACTTTGTTGCATGGCCGAAATGGGCGTACCAGCATCCGTTGTAACTAACCTGTTTCTACGGGTTATGACGTTAAGGTTAGGTTCGCCACCGACTCTAACCATACAACTAATCAAAGGTTTGACCGAGTCGTAATATAAATTAATTTGATCACAGACCAAAAACTCACAAAAATGCATACGTTGTGATATCGCTCATAGGGGATGCGATGTAATTAATAGTATTGCCCGTGCACTGTTCACGAGAATCAATCATTTAAAATAAAATAGAAAATGCGTGAACACTGTGCACAAGATCAGCTCTCAGCTACACTCCTGTAAGTAAGGCTTAATCTGAAGCATTTGCTTTAAAATGAAAGGGGAAACTAATCACTGGACCTGTGCGTAAGGAAACGCATTGGATGTGCTAACGGGAAAGCTACGAGGTGAGGTGCAATAACGTAACCTCGGAATACGAGAGAAATTTCTGGATAAAATCATTTATTCCTAAGATACAGATGTGTGGCATCTATACAGTTCCTGATAACTTTAATTCCTAAAACATTAAAGAAAAGCATTGATACATTCACCGTTACAATCTACACCTAACATCAATGGAATGAATTATTCATACAACTGCTGTTGCCTGTTGACTGATCGCAATAACTCGTGAAACGGTGCACGTTTCGCAGTACACCCGCGTGCCCACGTCGTTTGTGGAGACGCAATTTCTAGGTACCGCGGCCAAGTTGCAACAATATCACATCACGCAATCGTGAACAGTTAACATTCTTTAAAACAAACATGAGATCAGACTGTTAGTGATGATGGTAGCCCAACAAACTCTAATGTTCAACCACGTGGTTAGCTCCCCACGGACGAAAGATACATAAAGGAAGGAAAATTTACGAGAAGGCAAAGCTATTAATATTTAGAAAAATGAAAGCTTATACACGCACAGCTGAAGGCAAACAGACATTCATACAGAAGCGAGTTTTCTTACTTCTTATCGACGCCTTTGTGTGGCGCTCTTTCGGCGGATCCAAGTCTGCTATAGAAATTTATTAAAAGAAAAATCTGCCAAAGTTTTGCATGCCTTTTTGCCACAGGGCGAAGCAATCTTTCAGAGTTGAAGAGCGAGACCAAAAGCTAGCAGCTCTCATCTCGCCAAATAACAACGCGCCACGCGGTCAGTCTAACTCACCCTTCTTCGACTGGAGCACAGTTGTGGACGCTTCCCGTACCGGTGGCAGACTGCCTCCCTTTTTCATCTCCAGCCTCTTCCACGCTCCGCGTGGCTCGGAAAGCCCAAAGATGTCATTTCCGCCACCAACCTAACGGAGATGGATTTCTCACAAGTAGCGCAAACCTCTTTGCCATCTTGACCACTACAAGAGTTGGCTATTCTGTACAACTGCTGCTGAATCTCTGTGACTATCGCAGAATTTCTGCAGCAGACTACACCACCGTCTAGCAACGTGAGACACAACCACATTCATTCAATCACACCTCTATGAGAGTTATGAGAAAAGAGAAAAAAGGAAAAGAAAGAGAAATGCTAGTCAAAATGGGCTACCGGACTAATGAAAGGTTGACTACAGGACCCTTTCACCGTCACCAAAGGATCTTGATGAGAACCAAATAAAATTCCGGTCCTGCGTAAAAACAAGGGAGTCGAAGGCTTGTATACAATCGCTCCTAGACCAGTCTCGGCTGAAACAAGAAGACACCAAAAGCATAGTTTAAATTTTAGATTTCGTTTCTAAAACTTCGTTCACGCAGCAGATTCGTACACACACAATCGTTTGACTGTCACACAGCCTCCCGTCTACAGGACATAAATAGACATCCTTGGCGTTGATGAGCAACTGAAACAGTTGATAACAAGTAAGTAGCCAAGTCCAGATGCAATCGCAATTCGGTATTACAGAGAGAACTTTTGTAATAATCTGCTAACATAGACTTCACTTGTCGTGAATCTCTCGCCCAGTACTAACTCTCACACGATTTCAAAGAAGCTTAGGTGACTCCTATATATAAGAAGGCAAAACAACGGATCCGCAAAATTACATACCAAAATCCTTAACGTCGGGTTCCGGCAGAATTCATGGACCTATTTTAAGCTGGAATATATTAAATTTTCTTGAGACGCATATGCTTATCTCCACAAATATACAGAATCATCAATGAAAAAGTGATAGGCAGATTCAGTATTTCCGAATTTCCGGAAAGCATTTGATTGCCACATTCGTGACCGTCAACGAAAGTACGATCATACGTTATAGGTTTCCAATTATGTGAGTGGCTCGAAGGGTTGTTGAGGAACAGAAACCAGTACGTTGTCCTGGGCTGCTGGTGTTCATCACAGGCAAGGGAATCCGCAAGAGTGTTACAGGGAAGTGTAACAGGACTGCTGACACTTAAGTTCCAAAGAAACTGGTATAGGCACGTGTATTCAAATACAGAGATATATACACGGTCAGATTATAGCGCTGCGGTCGGCAACTCCTTTATAAGACAGAAAGAGTCTGGCGCATTTGTTAGATCGGTTACTGCTGCTGCAATTGCGGGTTATCAAGAGTTAAGTGAGTTTGAATGTAGTGTTATAGTCGGCGCCCGAGCGATGGAACATAGCATCTCCCAGGTACCGGCGAAGTGGGGATTTCCACGTACAACCATTTCACGAGTGTATCGTGAATATCAGGAATCCGGTGAAACATCAAATCTTCGACATATATAGGCCCGGAAAATGATCCTGCTAGAACTGGACCAACGTGACGTGACAAGGGTGGAACCCTTTCTCAAATTGCTGCAGACCTCATTGCTGAGCCACTAACGTCACCGTGCGAACCATTCAACGAAACATAATCGATATGGGATTTCGGAGCCGAAGGCCATCTCCTATACCCTTCATGACTGCGCGACACAAAGCTTTACGCATTGAACTATTGATCACTGGAAACATGTTGCCTGGTCGGACGAGTCTCGTTTCAAACTGTATCGAGCGGATGGACGTCTACGGGCATGGAGACATCCTCATGAATCCATGGACCCGGCATGTCAGCATGGGACTGAGCTGGTGGAGGCTCTGTAGTGGTGTAGAACGTATGCAGCTGGAGTCATATGGGACCCTGAAATGTCTAGATGCGACTCTGACAGGTGATAAGTAAGCCTCCTGTCTGATCACTTGCATGTATGTTCATTGTACATTCCGACGGCCGTGGGCAGTTCCAGCAGGACAATGCGACACCCCACACGTCCAGAATTACTACAGAGTGGCTCCAGGAACACTCTTCTGAGAACGTGGTGTTCAGAAGATATCTCCGCCCCCTCGTACTCTTACACTTTTGTGGACAGCCCTGGCGGATTCGTGGTGTCAATTTCCTCCAACTCTTCTTCAGACATTAGTCCACCCCACGTCAAACGTTGCGGCACTTGTGCGTGTTAGCGGGAGCCCTCCACGATATTAGGCAGGTGTACCAGTTTCTTTGGTTCGTCAGTGTAAATAAATTATGTGAAAGATACAAATGAATAGTCGTCCGTAACTTTGCTGATTATGTTGTATTGTAGGGGCAATTTCGTCCTTGAGTGGCTGTAGGACGATACGGTATCATACAGATATAATTTCAGTCTGGTGTGATGAATCTAACTACCTATGAATCTAGAAAAATGTGATTTAAAACAGATGAGCAAGGAAAACAGCCCTGAAAATTCGAACACAAGATTGGTGGACTATTTGACTGAGTCACGACAGTCAAATATCTAGGTGAAACGTTGCAAAACGACAGGAAATGTAAGGAGCACGTAAGGTCAGTAATGGTGAAGAAGAATTCCATACTTCGGTATGTTGTGAGAATGTTAGAAAACTGTAGCGGATCTATAAAGAAGATTGCATATACAACACTACTGCTCCCGTTCTTCGGTATTGATCGAGAGTTGGGTAACCCCACTTGGTCAGATGTAAGATAGACACTGAAGCAATCAAAGACTTGCTGCTATCGGCTTGTACGGTCAATACACGAGTATTACGGAGATGCTTTGTGAACTCGAATAGGAATCCCTGGAGTGAAGTGGACGTCATTTTCGCGAAAGACTATTAAGGAAATTTAGAGAACCAGTATTTGCGGCTGATTGTAGAATGACTATGAGGACGGCGAAGACGAGTTCTTTTCTCTGGCTTTTTTCGCGAGTGGAATAGGAAAGGACATACCAATAATAGTACAAGGTATACCCTCCGTCATGCACTGTGTGATGACTTGTGGAGTATATATGTAGATGTAGAAGGTGAGAAAAAAGTTATGTACAGATACTTCGCGCTAGTATTCACGATTCCCTGTCCATAGATACGCTGCCCGTCATTGACTTGCGCGAATGCACTTGAATGTATCAGAATCAAGCAGTTTCGCAAAAAAGGCTAATTTGTCTCATCAACTTTCTTAACAATGCAACGTTGCATCAGTATTTTGTGTGCATGCATTTAACTTCCTTTTTCCGTTTTGGGCCACCTGTGGACCAATAAATAACTATTTCTGACTGAAGATGCAGTTTATCTAATAGTTTTTCAGTCCGTCTGAGTGGTATTATTTCCAAACTACTGAACTCTTTGCACCAGTTTTCGTTTTTGATTTCCTCTGGAGTCGCGCACCTGAAACCTTTAGAAACATATTCCTCTGCAGTATTTCAAATCCGTCGCTGTTCATCTCTTTCAGATTACGTAATATATCTTGGAGCTACTTGAACCGTGTAAATGTTCCCAAGTTCTTACGTTCTCTTGCAATTCCAGTATTCATTCGTCCGAAACAAATGACCGCAAAACATCATTCTAAATTCCCCAGCGTTATATTTAGTTTTCTGGTAAGGATTTTCATCACTCTTGTTCGTGCATTTACCGTTATGTTCCACTGGCCCCAATACTTTTTTTTAGGATTTTCATCTCTCCCTTCTCCAAGTTCCCTATTTCTCCTGTCTTAATAGAACACACGTATTCACCTGCGTATAAACTTTCTGGTCTTATTGCAGTAACATCGTACTGCAGCTTGTTCAGGGAAGACAGATCTTTAATTGCAACACTTTTAAGTCAACTTTCTTGTCCTAAATTGATAAACCTTGTTGTCACCTCCGTTCTAATGTTTTAAATCATCACTATATTAAAACGTATGGACTCTTTCTATTTTTCGATACTCTAAGTTCATGACATTTCGATCAGCATTTATCATCTTCATTTGTGTGGGCATATTGTGCGTAGGTTATATTCGTTCTATCGTTACAACTACAAAAAATGTATGTGTTTTTCACCAGACGCGTGTCGCTTTATTGAGGTAATGCATCATCAGTGGTCTTCAATCAAAGAGATTTAAAATCTGAGTTGCTTTCAGGATCGAAAAACACTTCGTTAACAATATGATGGTTTTCACTTACGCTAACTTCTTCTTGGTTTCTTCCCTATCTCGGGAAATTCCATCTGCTAGAACATCTATGGGGTTTCCCTTCATTAGATATTGATACTTGTAGCCTAATTTTTAGTTGCTTTGCAGGACTATGCATTTCATACGTTGTACACAGCACACTTTTTCGCACACGACAATAATGACAGTAATATGTAATTCTCAGAGTTGTTAGGAGTTCAACAAGTACTCGATAGCTGCATGTGAAATCTCTGTGCCTAATATGTTTGTGTTGTGTTGTTTGACATTCCCCACCATTTTTAGTAACTAAAGACATGAAAAAAATGTTTTGCATCAACCCGGTTTACAGAACTCCTGAAGATAAACGTTGACTGTGGATATTGTATCACTCTGACTGTTCAGAAATGCCACTAAACCTGCCGAAAGATGTAAACAACCATGCATGAGCAGCTCCTATTAGGCGGAGGGGGTCTGACAGCTGACCAGTTACTGTCACTCCACCAGGAAGCAGGTACACGGCTCGTGTGGTCTGTAGTTCATCCATGCCTAGACGGTCAATACCGCGGTTTCATAGAGTCCTCCTTGTTACTTCGTGCGAGGACGGGCTCTTAACAAGGGAAGTATTGATTGTTGTCATATCTTTCATTATTTTTTATTATCATTATCAGTAGCAGCAGCTGCATTAGTACAAGTGACGCCAGTATTAACTTCATTAGTTCCTAGTCAGTATTATCTACTCACACTGCTATTTCAGACAACCAAATCATTTAATTACTAGCTGTCATGTTAAAACAGTAATTTCTTAGATAACTGTGAGGTAATACATACTTCATGTTTGAAATCGTGCTTCGCTGTCAGTGAGGGCCTAATTCGCTCCAGTCAGAACAGGTTAAATAAATAAATAATAGTTCACACTACATAGTGTGTGAAAAAAGAAGCAAACAAGAAAGAAGACAGCAGTTCCGTCAGTATCTTCTGCGTTACTGACCACTATGAGGATGGATTAAAACATTGGGATGTGTATTCCATATGACCTGCTATGCAGGTTGAAGTCTATCGCCCTCATCTTCCTTAGATGAGCTATCATGACCACACGTCTCGCCTGTAACAACCCGCGCAACCCCCGCCCTCTTCGCTGATTCCCCGCTTAAGCGTTTGGGTTTATCTCGACAGAAGAGGCAGAGCTCCCCGTCCGAGATGATAGCCTTCGATTTTCTATAAGCGGGTCTCCTGTAGCTGAGCAGATTTCCACTTTCGACCCACCTCCCTATCATCTTTCTTCGGGAATGCGTTCTTTGGTAACTTCTTCTCTAGGTGAGATAAACGTAAAGTGATCAGAAGATTATTCGATAAACTCTCTGGCGGCAGTCACTAAATTATCTATAAAAAGATAAAAACAACATTGTAAAACCTGAATGGTTTTCGGTCCTTGTAATTAACTGCGTTATTATATTGCAAAAATTACAGGGCATTTAGCACGCTATTTTCACTGCTTGCACTTAAGCTTTTAATGAATTGTAAGTGGTCTAATGGAATGCTTCATTTATTACACAGGTGTTTATTTCAACGACGTTACGTATGTTTGATTTTAGAAATGTACCAAGCTCAAATTTCATAAACCTCGGGTCTGTTTAATCTCTTCTGGGTCTAAGATCACATCATGGGATCTTTGTCGCTTTCAGAAGACAGCACGGCTATTGTATATTATGTCTCTTTGTATACAAGGAACAGTGCTTCGCCGTAGTTATAATTTATTAATGTTACAAGCGTGATTTCGTAGCTGACATTCCATTGCGTCGTCAGTGGTGTATTATCTTAAACACTGCTGCGTGTATTTTGATCTGAAGATGACGGTCAAGTCAATATACAGTGAAAGCAAGTTTCTTTGTTGTGTGATTACATGTGGTGCTGGCGAGAGTCTCCCATAATTTAGGTCAGTTAATTCATCCCAACGCTTTCCTCCTTAAAACTCAACTGCTGCAGTGATGCTTTCCAGCTACTTTGTGAAATCGGTCTGTAAATTCCTGCAGTGAACTGTACGTTTTTTATGATGGGTTATGTGTAGTACTAGACAGCAGTTCAAGTCGCCGTAGACAGACCCCACCGTTTTTCTGCTTACTGATATTGATGGGAACTCCAGTTTGAAATTGTCTCTAGAGACCTTTTCGTGCGTTATTTTAAATCTCACTGAAGCTATTTTGAGTTATTTTGTCGACTGGCACACGTGATAGAAGGTAGATTTGTATAACACGACAGTTGCAGATACCGAATCGTTACTTTCGATCCCTTTCCTGTTTCTGTTGGGACTGTGAGAGATCACTCGCGATCAGTCAGGGTTAAGAATTCATGCAATTTTTATGCTGTTCGGTTTATTTGGCCATGTTAAATACCGCTAACCAACTGATTGCTAGCAGTGTGCTGTTAATCTGTCCTGCATGTCACCACCTCCTGCAGAACGGCTACAGTATATTTTTCTATGAAAACATGTGAGAAATCCAACCTTACTACGATCCTTATGCCATCTGAAACCCTTTATCCCGCATTTCAAAAATTACAACCATATTTCTCTTTGTCAATGTGTGGGGGTTTGGAGGTTATGATACTACGAATGAGATTCTGCATATGCAACCTTCACCTGAACCAATGTTGAATTATTTGGACTCCCATACTTCCTTTAAATTACAGATAGCGTTCCGACTTCCCTTGGTTGGATGAGTAAATTTTTTCACGTACAGACTCTTTACTCTGGTAAAACAGACCCTATGACACTTAACATATTCTTTGTAGTTACGCACTTGAGTTGCGCTAAGCGTACTGATTATATTATCTAACAATCTAACCAATATAATGTACTCGTACGTAATGGCGAGACTGCCAACCTTTACAAAATATGATATTTCTTACTAACTGAAACTGTAATATTAGGTACTGTAAGTTAGATTATTACTTTTAATTTTTACTTTTCGGTACCTAGATGTTTTCGGCCAGTTTTCATTGTTGATTTTACTTACTGAACGTCCGCGTTCCTGCGCGACCTTATGCAGATATAAACTGTTCCGATAACTTAGCTTGCGAATTTTCTTCTAAATAAGCACCTTTGTTCTTCTTCTTGCTACGTAAGGGAATTCACGTTTAAGCTATTTATTGATTCTTGCTATGCACAAATGACGCCGTTTATTTTCTTCACTTTTGCTGTCAAAGCTTTTTAATGCTCAGAAATTTACGCAAAGACACCTCTCTCTCACATGGTGACTTGGGACTTGATGCTGCAAATTCTGCTTTCAATGATTTTGCTATAATAGCGTAAGGCGTTTCTTGATTTTACGGTAACACACGTAGACATAACTGTTACTGGTATACGACAGATTCACTGAATCAAGGATCTTCTCTGTAAACCATGAATAACAGTGGAGCAGTACATCAAGGAACATCCAATCGCTGATCAGCAGTTCGCCGCAACATTCGATATATAAATAAACGGTCGTGATCATTTAGTACCCTGAAGAAACACATAAACCAATTTAATCAACCATGCCTTTGCAAAATTATATAAGGTAATAAATCATTCATTATCGCAACTTCTTTGTAGCTCATGCAAGAGCTCTTCTACTTTCATAATTTCTTTGCATAATCTCTTCAGTTTTAGTCACTAGGAACCACACTATCTTCACTCTGCCTCCATACAGCTTTTTTACTAACCATTATGCCACGAGTCGTTCAATTATTTTGAGACGCTCGATGCCCTTAAACAACTGTCACCATGACTCTCTACTCGTTTTCCTGCAACTGATCCGTCCACTGATGTTACAAAGTTATTAATTACTCTAGGGTAGCACTTATACGATAGAAAATATACAAGTACAAGCCTTCCACATATAATCATATCTGAGGCACCATGAACAAAGAAGGAGGCTGGGAAATTTCGTAACACTCTACACAGATGCACCTTAACTTTGAACCATTATTTCTTGGAAAATTGCAGAATTCCCTCATTCATGCTAAAATTAATAAAAAAATTTCTCAAAAACTGAACTTCCTTTACATTCAACCTTAAAAACTGCCTCAAAGAAGAAAGATGTTAACAGCAAACTTTTATGATGTATCATTATGAAAAATTAATAGCAAATCTTTTTGATACATTACATGCAAAAAATAAATATGCTGTTCCGAGCTACTGGCGAGGTCTTTAATCTGCCTGGATGGGAAATGCATAGTTTGCAGTTGTTTTATGATCGATTAAAGGCTTTTATTATTGAATCCTCTACTTTGTTGCGTACCTGTCACAGAACGCTGCAACGCTTACTAAGCTATCAGGCAGATGAACACATCTGCAGTTTGCACAAATCTCGCAAAATAAAAGAAAAAAGTAATGACTGTTTTCACGTTCAGTGAGCGAGGGCGGCGCGGTCGGCAAGCTTCCGCTTCATCCAAACGTGAATAGCAGCAAAACACATTTGTTACCGTGGGATGGCTTTGAAAGCTGAAAGCCGGATGCTAGCACGCAGAAGTTAAAGCAGCGCATTCACTAGCTTGCAGAGTCATTTACTTTTTTCGGTTGTTAAATCACCATCCAGGGCCCCGCAAACAAAACTCAGTTCCTATGTTACCATAAAAACACAAATTTTTGCAACAGGAAATACCAGAAAAAGTACTGTTCAGAGGTGTCTCCTAGTCATGTTGAAGCTGGCCGTGGTTAGTAGAGATTTGTTTATCAAATTTAGTACCAAATCACAGTATAAATTTCTCATCGTGTTCTTTCCAGAAATCATTTCTGTTAAACAACATGATATTACACACTAAGCTGAAATGTTTACTTAGCAGTTTTGCAAACCACGGCCGATTTTTTTTAACCGTGGGGCCTAGACATGTTTGATGTTTCCCGCCCGACTTGCATGTAGGAACGTCTATTACACTTAATATTCTGTGTTAATTGCTTTGCATGTCATAGTCTTTGTCTCCCCATTTCATTTCCGACGTCTGGATTTGAGTTTGGATTGTTCAACTGAGCTTTAAATAGTAGATTATACCCAGATGGCAATTTCTTTCTTTCTGTAAATACTGCAACTTTCTTCGAAAACTTATTTTTTTTCTGATACTGATAACTTTACACAGAACTTGTTTTTCTCATACTGAACACACAGAATGCAACGAGGTATGCTGAATAACTGATCGTATGGGAAGGACAGAAAATTTTAATGACTGGGAAGAAATCTCAAAGAGAGTCCCACATGTTCAATACTGGATCCTCTCACATTCCATGTATATGTGACTATCTTCCACTGAACATATATCAAGAATAATTTTTGTTCTTGCAGAACATACTAGTGTTACTATACACCCCATTAGAAAAATAATACAACAGACGAGATAATATTGCGTGAGGGGTTTTCTGAAAATGGACTCTCCCAAAATTCTGAGAAAGCATGTTATGTTAATTTTTGTATTAGTCGTATCAGCAATTAACGGAGCGTATAGACAGGAGTCGCCTAAGAGGGTAGATTTGTCCCTATTCTTGTGTGTGTATATTAATTAACACTTAAAATGAAAGAAACATGTTTCGAAGTTGTTCAAATGTGTTACTTTTGCTCTTCATATCACTGCTCATCTTGGAAAGAAACGAATCAGACTCTTGAAATATTTTCCATTCTGCCACTCTACCTGAAAAATAGAATAATTTTCTTAGGTAATTCTTCACTTACAAAGAAAGTATTGATCGCATGAATGCTAACAGTTCGTCCATAGTCGTCACATAGGAACCTCTTCATAGAGTTTGTCATTTTAACTTTGTTGTCACGATACATACGTTCGCTAAAGAAATTAGGCACAAATAATACATTAGAATTTGAAAAACCATTCTGACGTCCATGTCTACATAACTGGTGGAAGGAAAAGACCTATAACACTCATCATCGAAGCTTTCAGCGGCTCAGGAAGTTCAACATGCAACATCAGAATACTTTGATTGTTCAGCCAATAACATAAAGTGCCTGACAGGTAAATAAACAAACTTTAATCCCAACTTAAAGACCATTTCACCTGGTCACCACTTCCTATCCCACTAAGGAATATTTACTGAGAAATTATAAGCTGGTAAAAGTTTAAAAAAGGGTTAACTTTTAGAGTATAATTGCAGGCTTATTACTAAAAATAATGTGCACTTCATGTTAACACTATTCATGTATACATAACCTGTAAACAGACTTGTTCCGCATCAATCTGAATCGTTCAAATGGTCTGTGGAACATGTAACTGATTAAAACATCTGGATTATATACAAATCGGTTTATGAGCTATGTCTCTATATTGGTGTTAGTAGAGCTCCATCACACTTAAAAGGTTGTTTTACCTAATCGAAATTACGTTCTGGGTGCATTCATGGCCTTAATTATCCTGTGTAGTCATTTTTCCTACATGGGGTTCTTCTTTTACTTTCCCCTCTACAGTATCGTTCACAGTATTTATGTTTTATCTACTTTTTTTCCTTTTCATCGTCTTCATCTACGCTTTGTTCACCGTTAAACCATAATATCTGCCGAGGACACTGTTGAGTCCCATCAACAAAACTTACTTTTCTACACATTCGGCCAGAAAATCTTTGTCATCTTGAATCTTAAAATTACTGTCTCTACACTGTAAATTTTCTTTCGCTGCGATAACTGCATAGCTGATGTGAAATTTGAGAAAGCACTTCTTTTCAACATATTTATTACGAATTTTATGTCTTGCACTTAATTTTTTATTTCATTACTCCTACTTGGCCCGTATTAACAACAGTAACTAGCAAGTCAACCCTGTAAATGCGTGTGATCACCAAAACTTAGTCGTTATTTATATTAAATTCTGGCTTATGACTTTTTTATTATGAGATTCAATCGAAACTTCTCAAAAATGAAGTGAATATATATATGACTTAAGGCTGTTTGCGGATGACGCTATAGTATGCAGAGATGTCACGGCGCTATCGAACCGTAGTACAGTACAGGAACATCAGCAGAGAATCGATGCTGCTTGCAGAGAGTGTCATTTACCCCTCCACATAAAAATATGTTACCTATTTCACACAGATAGTCAGAAGGAATTGGTGCTGCTTGAATACACGAGTGCCTAACAGACAATGGAGGCTATCGTAGCCATTAAACGTCTGTGAGTATGCCTATGGAATGATTGAAGAACCCAATTATCGCAAAAGAATAATCACAGAAAGACAGATTTATTGGAAAAATCCTCAGGAAATAAAGTCCAATCCTTGAAGGAGGTAATATTGAGTACTGGAGCATCTCGCAGGTGAGGTATCATTAACAGACGTGGTTAACAGATGAAATTGAGAAGATTTATAGAAGACCACAGCGTTTTCTCAAAATTTCGGAAGAGCAAAAGCATCACGAAGATGCTTAAGTAACTCAAGTGACAGACCATACTAGAAGGACGTTGTTTACCATTAAAATTCCGAAAGAGTACGTTCCTAGAACTCAACCTCTTTGTTGCATCTACATGGTTATTTTTCACGAAACTAAAGAGATGGTAGGATCACAGAGATCCACGCACGCACGGAGGGCTACCAACACTCGTCCTTCACGTGTACTATCTGCGACTGCAGTGAGAAAGGAGGGAACTAACAGTGGTCTTCAAAGTACCTTCCGCCACACACCACAAGGTGGGATGTAGACTAACGATGTAAATGTAGAACCGAAGGACACTGCTAAAAAATCTACAGTTTATTACTGTCATACTAGTCTCGAAGCAGAAGCTGTTCTACCAACCACTTTTGCAACCCCCCCCCCCTCCCCCCCGAATTCAGCAGAATCGTAAGCAGGCAGGAGACTTATCCTGAAAATTGACCGACTAAAGTCACGAGAGATCTACGTCTAAGTTGGATACACATTTCGTGCTGTTACCTACTTGTCGCTGAGTGCCGAAGCTCCAGTATCTAGCTGTTCTCTATTGGATTGTTACTCTCTCTCATTTTGGGGAGGCTGCATTGAATTTATTGGGGTTAACAGGTAATTCTAGTATGTCGTATTTTACGCAGGTAAGCAACCAGGAAATGCTGTATACCTCATCACCCAGTATGAGCAGCCTGCAGGACTGATAGGAAGTTGTTGCCGTGTTTTAATAACAATTCAAGAAGAATTTTATGGATAATTTTCGGTTCGATACAAGTTACAAGTAACTCACCTTCTGCTTTAGGAGTTATTAGTTCACCAATAATTTTACCTTTAAACAGGCACATCGATAAGGGTTAGAATGCACTGCGTATAAACTGTTAAAAAATAAGTTATATGGTAAAACGATGTTAGCACAGCATCGGCGCTAAGAACTGCAACACGTTGCGTATATTTATATCTGCGTAGGTGGTGGATATCTCGTAGTATGGTTTTGCAGAACATCAGTAGCACTTTATAAAAGAGGTACAAGCATGGAAAACGGCAAAGCTGCAATATCGAAAGCAACACCTTTAATTCGTTTCTTTTGCAGGTTAAGCACTATCTACTAGAAATCCAAAGTCACCATTTACCACAGAAGGAATGTTTACTATATGGGGACACTGATTCTGCAGACGTTCAAGGGGCAAAGTTTTTCATGTATAATAATGAGGAACACATACTAGTAACAACAAACCAGTATCAAACCGTTTAACTACTAATTCTACAATGACGTAACGCACTTGTGTGCTATAGTCACCATAAAGAACAGAGTTAGAAGGGTACACAAAATCTTATTGTCTGCCTACATTGCCCTTATTTTTAGTATTATGACCAGTTTCGGCTACACTGCAGCATCTTCAGTTCTCAGTACGTCGGTTACAAAAATAGCCTAGCAAATTCTATAAGCAATGTGCCATCTATTTCGTACGTCACACAGTATGTTGTTGAAGAACACAGCAAACATTCTACTCACAGAAGTTGACAGGCTACTCGTGTAGTCGATATACCAACATCTGAAGAAGGTTCGAATGAATAGAAACTGGTGATAACATTACAAATAAGAATGATTTACATGTGCACTAAAATCTGTTACCCACCTATTGATTCCGCACGTTCTCCAAAAAAAACAATATGTCAATTTTGATTCCAGCAGACTGTTCAACAATTTCATCTTTCCAATCACTGTAGTCAGAGTCTTCTTGACTTAATACGTTCTTTATTCGTCAGCAAAGAAATACGTTGAGTCCCACTGAACAGCAGAGGGCCGCTTTTCATCCAATATCTAAAAAAATTTTTGTGTGAATACAAGAATTCTGATTAAGGTTAATTACATGTTTTGGGTACATTCTTTTCCATATTGTCACCATAGTAAGTTCACATATACAACAGAAAGTTGTTAAATACTTGGTGAATGTTAAGCCGTTTTCTGATTCAAATTCCTTTTCTATTTGTTCACTCTTCTAGATGCACGAAACGACGTGAAGTTTCATGGCCAGCCAGAACACAATGGTAAATATAAAAGCTGTGAGTGTTATTGCTCCGCAGTTGAGCTCCAGAGCAGTACGAAATGTGATGTCCTGTACGAAGATGAAGATGTCACAAGGAATCCCCAAACTGTGAACATGGTCATCGATCATAGCTGACAGTGTCAAACCCACTGATCTGCAAACGGTTTGCAGTGCTTTCGCCTTCTGTGTTCCCTCATTTTTCATTGGTTATTTTTGTTTCGTGAGAGAATTGGCTATTACAAATCTATGAAGCTGCAAGTAGTCGCCAACCAACACCAGATCTCACAATACTACTCAGAAACAAATGAAATGTTGTAAAGTCTCCAAATGTAATGCAGCCTCCAAGAAGAACAAGTTAAATGCGCTCATATGTAACTACTGGGTCAATGGGGATGAAATCAGTAAAGGCGCAACGACATTAAATGATTCCAGTGCGAACCAGTTAGGTATATAAACCTGTCCACCAATCGAAGTGTCAGTAGGCATCTGAGATGTTACCTGGCTGTACACGCGTAAGTTGTTTGAACAGACGTTCCGTCTTCAAGTTTCATTTCTCAATACACGATAATTCTAATGATTCGAAGAGGAGAGAATCTTTCCATAGGCTAGACTGTGGCTGGTCAGTAAACGGGGCACAGTCTTCGATTTTCATGGGACAACTCACGGCAGACTTGCTAAGCGTTGCATACATTTGATAGGATGTATGATACCTGAAACTGACACACAGGCTGTCACATGGGTCCCACACAGTTGAGGTTAGATGTTTTTGGACACTTAACGTGAGATAACGCTGATAGGCAAGTCAGGAAAGCTTGAAGACAACATGGTAAGTCTGACATATTGAGCCAAGTGAATATTAGAATGCTTCTAAATAACTGCCAAGAATTGATTCAGAACTGTAATTATTTATAATGGTCTAGTATTCGCTCATTTGTTTTTCAATATAAGTACAAATTCAAATCAAACAAATCAATAAATTCTAAAATTAATACATACAGAAGAGAATATGAAAATCAGGTTACACAAAGTAATGATTCACAAGAATACCCATAATGTTTAACTTATGTAATTTCAGTGTCCTGCTACAAGAAATGCATTTCCGTGATTTTTCATTAATGGAAGAACTGTTCCTAGCATTTAATAAGAAACGTCCTTTTAGACCCTATAACGAAATCTTACCTTGCCACAGATTACATGACTGCTCTGCTCTGATTGCACGGATAGAATGATGAGCTTATTCTCATATCTTTGATGTTGTTGTTTAGTAAATTATTTTTCGATTCTCTTTTCAAAATTATTGATTACTGTCAACAAAATAGTTTAATGTGTGACAATGCAAACTTTACCGAACATTTACCCTTCAACACACAGGATATGCTTCATGAAATATTTGTAAATGACAAATGGAATTACTTTGAAATAGCACACAGTTCTTTTAATGAGGCAAATGGAAACTATTTCTGAAGTGCTGTTCCTTTATAGTCATCTTAAGTACCATCCTTCATCCTCACATTAAATGTCATAAAATATCTGAAATAGAAATCTTCGTGTATCACATCTCCTGTCCGAGTTACTCACTCTGCCTTTATATGACACCCCCTCTCCATGTCATAAAAACTACTACTGCCATAGGCTGCGACTCAGCTCGACAGTTTTCTGCTTGTAAAATCTGGAAACGAAAGATTGTGTATCGCTCATATGTTCAGCATGCTGAGATGTTTAAAACGAAAACTTTCCCAATAAACTGATAACCTTAGTCGTATTTGCATTCTAGTGGTAACATATCAAACAACCTCCCATTTACCATCTCTTCATTCAATATATAAATCCACCATAACACATACCCTACCAAACAAGAATATTGCTGAATATTTCTTCTTCATAACAAGGAATATTTAAAAAAATACTTTACAAACAGAAACTGTGGATGTTGGTGTATGATGCTTGAAAATATTCCCAAAAATTTGTGAAGCTGAAATTCTAACAGCCACCAAAGTGGAATACTAAGTGGTATAAATTGAAACCATATCATATGAAAAGAAATTGATAAACTAAAATAGTAGTAATTTCATTTGGTTAGCATAGAAGTAACGTCACATGGACAGCATGGCAGTAATATCAATTTGACAGCAAAATAATTAATAACAATGTAATGAGGAAAATTGGAATATGCATATATTTAGAATCTAAGAATAAAAGTAATTTTTTTAACTGTTAACGCTATGTGGACAGAATAAGATAAAATTTCTTTAGCAGCAAGTAACTTGTCGTTCTCAATTGAGAAATAAGCTAACCATGCAAAAATGTCTTGCACTGTGAGGTGAAAATGTTTAACTAAAGCCGATAACATACATATAACACCTTTTTTTTCCTTGCAAGAACACAATACTTGTTTCACATATTCACAGATACAAGGAAAGGTAACACCAAAGTGCAGAAACAGGGAGTAAATAAAGTGATCAGTTTCTCCACTGATCTCGGTCAAAACGCACAGTGCATATAAGTTCAGAATCAAGGAACACCAGAGCTGACATCTTTCCCTTCACTGACAACACAGTCATGATCAGAGTAACAAAACTAGTAACTGTTCCATGATCTACCGTCAGCTTTTTTGCCTCAGTCAAAGTTTGATGATAAGCCAGGCAGTACGACGAAGTGGTGAACCCACAATATAGTACTGATGTACAGTGGGATATCTGATAACTGATCCAAGTACTTGTTCCTCCAGTGAAGCAAAAGAGGACTTTCACTCTTAATACCACAGATGTGAGAGTTCCACTCAATGCAATCCGCTTGTGCAGTTCATTCTTTTAGCAGTAATTGCTTGTTCATAATGCATGTAACATAAGTAAAGAATAATTGGAAATTTCTTCAAGTTCATTTGCATTCCATGTTAAAATACGAGATTAATGGGACACAAATGCACATTTAGATACGTGTACTGAGAATCAGCTGTCTTATATGATAGAATTTTTCTACAATACGTAGGAGTTTTGTGCGTAATCCATAATTTTGGACATAGTCTATGTATTATAAAATGTCCACAGCGATTACCAACTTGCTTTAAAGTTATTCCGTATCTGTATAGAGTAATGTGATCAATGCGTATTTGTAGCCTACAATACTGGGTACAACACGTAGAGCTTTAAGTTTTTAAAATAATAACTTAACAGCAGTGGAAAGCAAACTGCAGGATACCCCTCTATGCATCTGCTTACAAAGAAATTCTAAAGCATCAAATTAAGTACATATGAGACAAGGTTATGGAGAAGGACTTTGGTAACCACTGGGTCCCTATCATAAGGATGATTATAACAGTTGTGGAAAAATTCAAAGAACCAGTTGTAACTCAATGCTATCTTACTGCTCAGTCACAGTACTAGCTTGTCATACCATAAGAAATGCTATATACTTTAAGTGTTATATTTCTGTGACAAAGCAATGGCCATTTTCAAAGGCAATCTGACTCTTAATTTTGAAAATTTGATATCTAATATTGACCATAACAGTAAAGCTACAATTTCATCTATTATAACTTACTATTGTGATTGTATGTACCAGAGAAATCTTTGACTTCCTTAGTTACTCACGAAAATCTCTCTTTCTATCTCTGAGATTCAACATACTCTTTCTTTGTTATTTCTCATTCCTACCATTTCATTATTAGGAATTATCTGACCTTAATCTTCTTAAAATATATTTTCCTTTCTGACTTCATTATCTACAACCCACCACTTCATTATATCGTATGTCTCACAACATGTCCTCGCATTATTCATCTTCAGTGCATAGTGTAAATTCATATTTTCACATTTGTATATGACTAAACAGTTTTTATCTCAGAACTTCTTTACCTGAATCAAAATTTTCTCTTCAAACAATTACTTTAACCTTTTACGTTTTACATTCCTATTCATTTTCACAGAATGAAACGAGCTGGATTGCACTTCTCTCTTCTTTATAAGTTTTCATTTCATTGTCTCCCCAATACAGCCAAAGTATCTTTAAAATTATGAAAATACACTCCTGGAAATGGAAAAAAGAACACATTGACACCGGTGTGTCAGACCCACCATACTTGCTCCGGACACTGCGAGAGGGCTGTACAAGCAATGATCACACGCACGGCACAGCGGACACACCACGAACCGCAGTGTTGGCCGTCGAATGGCGCTAGCTGCGCATCATTTGTGCACCGCCGCCGTCAGTGTCAGCCAGTTTGCCGTGGCATACGGAGCTCCATCGCACTCTTTAACATTGGTAGCATGCCGCGACAGCGTGGACGTGAACCGTATGTGCAGTTGACGGACTTTGAGCGAGGGAGTATAGTGGGCATGCGGGAGGCCGGGTGGACGTACCGGCGAATTGCTCAACACGTGGGGCGTGAGGTCTCCACAGTACATCGATGTTGTCGCCAGTGGTCGGCGGAAGGTGCACGTGCCCGTCGACCTGAGACCGGACCGCAGCGACGCATGGATGCACGCCAAGACCGTAGGATCCTACGCAGTGCCGTAGGGGACCGCACCGCCACTTCCCAGCAAATTAGGGACACTGTTGCTCCTGGGGTATCGGCGAGGACCATTCGCAACCGTCTCCATGAAGCTGGGCTACGGTCCCGCACACCGTTAGGCCATCTTCCGCTCACGCCCCAACATCATGCAGCCCGCCTCCAGTAGTGTCCCGACAGGCATGAATGGAGGGACGAATGGAGACGTGTCGTCTTCAGCGATGAGAGTCGCTTCTGCCTTGGTGCCAATGATGGTCGTATGCGTGTTTGGCGCCGTGCAGGTGAGCGCCACAATCAGGACTGCATACGACCGAGGCACACAGGGCCAACACCCGGCATCATGGTGTGGAGAGCGATCTCCTACACTGGCCGTACACCTCTGGTGATCGTCGAGGGGACACTGAATAGTGCACGGTACATCCAAACCGTCATCGAACCCATCGTTCTACCATTCCTAGACCGGCAAGGGAACTTGCTGTTCCAACAGGACAATGCATGTCCGGATGCATCCCGTGCCACCCAACGTGCTCTAGAAGGTGTAAGTCAACTACCCTGGCCAGCAAGATCTCAGGATCTGTCCCCCATAGAGCATGTTTGGGACTGGATGAAGCGTCGTCTCACGCGGTCTGCACCTCCAGCACGAACGCTGGTCCAACTGGCGCGCCAGATGGAAATGGCATGGCAAGCCGTTCCACAGGACTACATCTAGCATCTCTACGATCGTCTCCATGGGAGAATAGCAGCCTGCATTGCTGCGAAAGGTGGATATACACTGTACTTGTGCCGACATTGTGCATGCTCTGTTGCCTGTGTCTATGTGCCTATGGTTCTGTCAGTGTGATCATGTGATGTATCTGACCCCAGGAATGTGTCAATAAAGTTTCACCTTCCTGGGACAATGAATTCACGGTGTTCTTATTTCAATTTCCAGGAGTGTATATTCGCTCAAAGAACATATATGTCGTTTAGTGCACTGCATATATTACATGTACTGTTTTCGTTTTGTGAAACAGTAACAAAAGTTATAAAGTATTCTAAATACAACTATCAGCCTTGTAAATAAAAAAAAAAACTCTATTCATCCACTACCACACGAGCCTAACCAATAATCTAGCAAGGAAAATGCTTTAGCATAAGCATACTATGCTAATAGTACCACCAGGAGATAGTAATTGTGCGTTATACCTTACTTCTGGGTACATGTTCCCCAATGCTAAATTATTTTGAACCAATTGGTATTACTTATTATGTAATAGGTAATACAAACTGAGTTGAAATGTTTTAATGAATTATCTACTACTGTTACCTTAATATACAAATAGGCAAAGAAAAGAAGAGAATGGGTCCAAAAAATCATAAACAAAGTTTCACTCAGCTTGGAGCATTCAATTCGTCACTATCAAATACTAACAAAAAAAAGAACTGACGACACAATACACATGGTTTTCCTTCGAGCCTCTTCCAATTCCCAGTCAACTATTTTTGTTTCGTAATACTATCATAACATTTATTATTATTCTAATCGACCATTTTCATTTGTTATTGTAACATTCTTTGTTCACATTAACATTATCTTCTTAATCACAATATTCATCAGTTGATTCTCTTACCTCACTGATGCGCTCTTCTTTGCCATGAAAATACAAAAATACGCTCCTCTTCCTTTTGACTAATCTCATTCTCGGTTTCCCCTGTCTCTTCATTACACTCTCCCTTAACTAACAGTATTACTCAAATCTGACGTATCAATGTCCTCATATTCTAACTCCCTGTTCCCTTTATTGCGCTCTTCCCTATCGTAAACACCAATGATATTGTGCTGCCAATTAAAAATACCTATTTCTTGTTCTTCGCCACTCTTATGATGATTTCGATTATTTTATGTTATCTTTTACCAGTAGCACCTGGTAGTTTGTCTACTAATTCTGCCATATAAACTATGTCCGATCCATTTCATTTCATCATTTACCTCTGTGACTGATGACGATAATCCAGTGATTCCCTTACTTAAACCCCTTATCCCATTTTTTTGCTTGCAATATCTTTCCTTAAATCACTCTCTCCTTCATGCGTCTTCCTTTAGTTTTAGCTAGCTTTAAATTTGTATACATATGTCGATTCATCATTTGTCACTTTTCACGTTTACATTTCTGAAATATACGCACAAACTAAGTGCCTTTTTAAGTTTACAGAGATAGTTACCACTTGAATTTGAATATTTGTACCTTACACGTAGCGGCCTAGCGCAGCAGCAATGCCTCAAGGGTAACCCCTAGTGATGGAGAAGATCGATTTGGCGCCAACCATGACGGGTGGCGCGGAAGCCAAAGAGCAGTGGAGAATTGCAGCTGGATACTGGATGTTGCTGGATGAGACATGCCTGCGTACCGTTAGTAGATGGACAAATCCGTTACATCTTGCAGTATTCTTGAACGGAATTGAGAGTTAATCATTACTGAAAGCGATTCGTTAGCAAAGATCGGTAGAAGCAACAGTTACCTCTGAAAAGTAGAAACAAGCTGAAATAAGAGTGAAGGGTATGTTTAGAAACGGTAGGAACATGTACTGTCGCTTGTACTGTAGACAGTAACCCACTGATATGAAGTCAGTGTCTCCATTGTGAACCTTTTCAGTTTGTTAGAACTGTGTGTGAAGATTTTTAATGGTAAGTGTGGTAATTTTCATAGGTTACGTGGCAGTAGGCAGACGGTCCCATTTCTAGTCTTCAGGTGCATATCCCTTGGGAGTAAAATGCCTGCTTCAAGATGTGTAGCGCAAACATTGGTCCGATCGCCTTGGTTATATCAACACAGCCGGTTTTAGTCAGAATCTTAACTGTGATAGATATGAATATCGGAGTGAGTATCTTACACGTGTCCTCTGTTACTTAGCACTTTCACTTATAGTAGAAAAAGTATTTTGATTGTTGTCATTCTCCTCTGGTAAAGTACTACAGGTGATTTCTGACTGTACTATATTTATTTGTTCCTTTCCGCCTGGTAGGCTGTTTCTGCAGTTTCCCAAATGTGTTGTATTTATGCTGGTGGTTGTATTGTTTTCCTTAGCGACAAACTTATTGTTTGCCGACTCCCGACGCCAGTCTTTCTCAGACCGACCACCTCCTATTGTAAGTGGGCCTGGTAACCGAATTTGAACAATTTCTGCATACCGCTCTAGGTTAAACCTCGTTTGATAACGTCTGTCCTTCCTCACTGTTGAGCTGGTAGAAGTGATTATCGTTTCCGTAATTACTTCTGTTCCACCTGGTGCTTTCCCAGTGTTTGCTTTTGTGACCTCCGCCATTCTGAGAGCTACCTCTAGAATACCAATTCATTACTTTGTATTTTCTAACAGTGAGAAAATACTTGTAGTCGTTCCGTCATTCTTGTGTAAACCGAATTTTCTGTCAACCCACAAGTTATTTAACACCTATTTTGTCTTCTAAAGGAGTCACGGTCACGAGTAAGCATCCCATTTGTCAGTTCGCTCTTCAGAATTTGCTAAATGAAAACTATTTAGCCGCTTGTTTACGTCTGTCTGATTGAGTGTATTTTCAACAAGCGAAAGTTATCTGTGAATTTTCTTTACCTCCTGTTTGTGTTGCATGTGGTCATTTGACCTTCTCTAAAATGTTGCGACAATTGAAATGATTTGGAATCAATAAAAGAACAGATTTAACCTCGATGGAAGTTTTGGTAGCATTTGTTGACAAATATGCCACACTTGTATTGAGTTCCTCAACTTTTTTAGTGGAGGTATTCCAACGCTGATTAATATCGAAAGACACCATTTCCAATATTGTTGTATGCATGTGTCGTGCTAACTCCCTTGCTCGTTTAGCTGGATAGTTTCGAACACCATCTAACTGTTAAAGTTTGGAGTCTACTTTAATTATCTCAGATTTCAAATCTTCATTAACTACTTGATTTGATAACACGCTGAAATTTACCAGCGGTCCATTTCAAAGTTTCTTGTTATTCTCTTCTAATCTCTTATCAATATTCTCATCTAGTTTCTTTTTGCTATATCCTTCTTATAAGTTATTAATACCTTCTTCCTGCTTTCTGGAGTTGACTTCCTACAGTTTCTTACTTTCTGTAATTTCTTTAAACGAGGCTGGTACACCTCGCATAATATTCCCACTCCCAACTGATAGAGTCACATTCGTCTGTATAAACTGCAACAAACTCTTCCTCCCAAGTTCCACATTATTACTGCAAGATAGTAAACTAGCATCACTTTGCATTAGTGCTACAGTGGCAAGAACTTAATCTTCGTACTCTAAACTTACATTCTGTGACAAATCACACTATACACATATTTTTTCATGTGCAAAAACTCCTACCATATTGTCACGTTCATGCGTGACTACTGATATTTTACTACTCTCATCCTGTCTGTCATAATTGCACCTAGGTTATATGCATTGATATTTACTGCTCGTTTACTCGTTGTTTCTGCATTTAATGACTCACTAGAAACTGCGTCTGATGGTTGTCGACACATTAACAGAATTTTTAGAAGATCACAAACAAAAAAAATCATAAATCTTCAAATATAGTCAACGAATAACAACAATACATAGATAACTGGTTAATTGTAAAAAAATATCATGCAGCAGGTAGGCACGTTGTTGCTACAAAATGGAATACAAGAAAATGATCAAAACGCATCAGTTAATGTAGACTGTAGAGCATAACGTGTTCATTCACGCACGACGCCAAAAACACCCGAAGACCGTATCCTGGGCAGTAAAGTTGACAGTAAGATAGTATGTTGTTTGCTGAAACTATATAACTGAACTTTCGCTAACAATGTGAAAACTTGATAATTTCTAAATTGTCATTACATACTTGGATCTAGAATTCACTTAGCTACCCTACTTTTGACATGAACTCATTTATCTAAATTATCTTTTTAAATGTGTGATTCTAATTATTCTGAAATGCGTCTGACTACCTGTTAATTAGACTGTGTAGAATGTTTCATAAAAACACTCATAATGACTATTACATAACTGAAATGTGCACTATTACAAATATTTTGTTGATTTTTATTAAATTTCACTGACATAAATCGTTGCAAATATTCCGTCAAAGATATTCATTTATGTGCTACAACCAATACTTACCTCACAATGAATAACTTGAGCCTGATCTGCACCAGTGCTCTGCTTGATGACCTGAAATAATTCACTGTGCAGCAATATGGCTTCTTATCCTTATCCCTTTCAACTTGCTGTGTCAGCAAGTTATTTTATATTCATTTTTCAAAACTATTAATTATTGTCCACACATAAGCGAAAGGTGTGAAGATGCAAACTTTATCAAACGTTTCTGCTTATACAGTGAGGATATGCTTTATGAAATATTTATATATTTATATACCACCCACTCTCCTCTGTTCAACAACTTCTACTGCCCAACGTTGCGATTAGACTCGACTGTTACATACTTGCTCGCCTGTGCTCTACTCAACAGTGCAACCTCTGGAAAACCGAAACAGTGCATCGCTCATGAGTGCATCATGTTCAGATGTTTAAGATACAACTTTCCGAATGAACTGATAATCTTCAGTATATTTTTATTCAACATGTGTCAAGTGATAACATACCAAAGTGTCATTGAGTGCCTTTCCATTTAATTTAGACATTTTTAAAGTTTTCAACTCAACTTTCATTATTTCAGACTATCTTCCATACGAAATCTTCATCACCAATTCTAACAACAGACATTTCTCAGTTTTACAATTTCCTCGACCACGTCTTTTCCTCTCTGTAAGCATTACCTGATACAGTATTAACACGAAGCTTCGGAGTTTCATGATTCGTAGCCCCTTTGACTGACAGTCACTAGCGAGCGTTTCATCCCTCCCGTTTTTGAATCGTTCAGTGTTTTAGATGCCGAGATTCATTTCTAGACACTCCCAAAACTGAATGACGAATTCGCTCCTTTAGTACAGGGAAAACTATGGAGTAACAGACTCAGTAATAACATTCTTAGTGGAATACTTCACTAAACTAATAGTCTTCCATTGTATTTAATACGTGTAAGAAATTAGAAACTTTGTTCTAAAGTCCTTCGTTCTCGCACTGCAATCAATAGTAGGTCCCATATTAGCAACACTGCATATTAAAATTAACTAAATCGTGAACGTTGCTAGATATACAGGGTGTTTCAAAAATTACCAGTATATTTGAAACGGCAATACAAACTAAACGAGCAGCGATAGAAATACACCGTTTGTTGCAATATGCTTGGGACAACAGTATATTTTCAGGCAGACAAACTTTCGAAATTACAGTAGTTACAATTGTCAACAACAGATGGCGCTGCGGTCTGGGAAACTCTATTGTACGATATTTTCCACATATCCACAATGCGTAGCAAAAATATGGCGTAGTCTCTGAATGAAATTACCCGAAACCTTTGACAACGTGTCTGGCGGAATGGCTTCACATGTAGATGAGATGTACTGTTTCAGCTGTTCAATTGTTTCTGGATTCTGGCGGTACACCTCGTCTTTCAAGTGTCCCCACAGAAAGAAGTCACAGGGGTCCATGTCTGGAGAACAGGGAGGCCAGTCCACGCCGCCTCTTGTATGTTTCGGATAGCCCAAAGCAATCACACGATCATCGAAATATTCATTCAGGAAATTAAAGACGTCAGCCGTGCGATATGGCCGGGCACCATCTTGCATAAACCACGAGGTGTTCGCAGTGTCGTCTAAGGCAATTTGTACCGCCACAAATTCACGAAGAATGTCCAGATAGCGTGATGCAGTAATCGTTTCGGATCTGAAAAATGGGCCAATGATTCCTTTGGCAGAAATGGCGGCCCAGACCAGTACTTTTTGAGGATGCAGGGACGATGGGACTGCAACATGTGGCTTTTCGGTTCCCCATATGCACCAGTTCTGTTTATTGACGAAGCTGTCCAGGTAAAAATAAGCTTCGTCAATAAACCAAATGCTGCCCACATGCATATCGCCGTCATCAGTCCTGTACACTATATCGTTAGCGAATATGTCTCGTGCAGCAATGGTAGCGGCGCTGAGGGGTGCGGCGTTTGAATTTTGTATGGATAGAGGTGTAAACTCTGGCGCATGAGACGATAGGTGGACATTGGCCTCATTTGGACCGCAGCTGCAACACGGCGAACTGAAACCCGAGGCCGCTGTTGGATCACCTGCTGCACTAGCTGCGCGTTGCACTCTGTGGTTGCCGTACGCGGTCGCCCTACCTTTCCAGCACGTTCATCCGTCCCGTTGCCAGTCCGTTGAAAATTTTCAAACACATCCTTTATTCTATCGCTTTTCGGTCCTTTGGTTACATTAAACCTCCGTTGAAAACTTCGTCTTGTTGCAACAACACTGTGTTATAGGCGGTGGAATTCCAACATCAGAAAAATCCTCTGTTCTAAGGAATAAACCATGTTGTCCACAGCACACTTGCACGTTGTGAACAGCACACGCTTACAGCAGAAAACGACGTACAGAATGGCGCACCCACAGATTGCGTTGTCTTCTATATCTTTCACATCACTTGCAGCGCCATCTGTTGTTGAAAATTGTAATTACTGTAATTTCGAAAGTCTGTCCGCCTGAAAATGTACTGTTGTCCCAAGCATATTGCAAAAAACGGTGTATTTCTATCGCTGCTCGTTTAGTTTTTATTGCCGTTTCAAATATACCGGTCATTTTTTAAACACCCTGTATGTGAACAGTGAACTCTATTGAACAGAAAATCAAAATAACGGAAAGAGCAAAGCCCAAAGTTCTTAGAACATCTGCAAGTTGCCAGTCATCGCAAGATAAAGCAAGAAATGAAAACATTCAACTCTCTCTGCTAATGACATCAGAAAGAAAAAAATAGAGCAAGCATGCAAGAAAAGCAGAGCAAGAGAACAAATGTGACAGTGGAACAACAGATTTAGGAAGTAGTAAATAACCTTTTCATTTACTCATTGGAGGACCAAGTACATTAGACTGCAAAATTATGAGTTGTTTACTAGTTCGAAACAGTAATCACTAATCAAAGACGTTTCATTACTTCTCTCCCTCATTACACTTATGCATACAGGGAACGCTATCGTATACTGTTCGCTGTGTAACACTGTGGAAAATTGGTTCCGATACGGAATTGTGTGCGGAAGCGCGATTATAAAGCTGACCGTGGATCCTTCCCAGTGATCTATGAATTATATACAAGATCTGTTCAGTGAACCGACGTGTTTGATATACAAGTAATTTACAAGATTTAAGTAGTGCCTAATTTCGGCATGTTAGTTCTCTTTTTCAGTAGCTTGTGTTCACAATAGAAAAAGCAAGTCTTTCGTGAGCAACCGTATGACGTCAGCTACTTGAAGCATGTCTCACAGCATTTGCTCTGAGATGACGCGTATTTGTTTACAAATTGAAACAAAGTAACGGGAGAAAATCTCCCGCTTACACTTCGGTTTTTAATGTAGCAGTAGTGTAAGAGAAGGTAAGCCTAACACTCATTGTGTTAGAAGATGAAATCAGTTCTTGAAGCTGTAGACGTTCAGCTACAGTTACGATACGCCGCAGTACAGTGCGAACACGGTTCTGTATCGCTGCAGATATGACATTTGCTGCTCTAGTGATATAGCATACAAACTGGGCCTGCAAATCAATTTACATAACATTTGCTCGAAAAGGCACATAACCGTTGTTTACGAGGGCAAACTGCATGCATATTAACGTGGATTGGTTGATTGAGATCCTTCGGTCATATGAATTCAATATTGCTTGCAGTTGACGATATCATTTGCAGGCTAACAGATATCCGGATAACACACATTTTGAGTTTCAGATTAAAATGCTGGTCGATCAAATGGTATCCGAAGTAGGTAGTGAAACTAAGGCGGTTTAAAAATTTTACTTTACTTTATTATTTATTCTGTTTCTGTGTCAGTTCAATGGTATGATAAAAACGGACTCTTCCAGTGTTTATAGTAAAACTCTTTCTCTTGCCATTTGTCCGTATTATTTAGTCATAACGCTTCATATCAAAATCAGAAAGGCATCAGAGAGTATATATTAAGAATAGCTGGCCAAAAAGGGTGGAGGGCGACTTTCGATATAATCCAAAGGTGAAGTACAAACAACGTCATTGAGAAAGGAAGAGGTCAATGACAATGAGATGCAAGTCGGAGCTAAATATAGTATAGTGCCACGCCAAGTTGTTTAAAGTAGTGATATCATTTGAACACTAGTTACGACCTATCTGAGATTGAATGTCCTTTTTTCTCTCATACCAACACTGCACATAGTAACCCAAATACTTGTCATAACCAGTTTAAAAATATCATCTGGTGTAATTCAAGCATTAATTCAATGAATATGCCGACAAAGTAGTGAACGCAATAAATAATGCCAACACATCCTGCTTATTCATTTACAAGTTGTTAATAAAACTTAAACTAAAAGCTGGTCAACACTAATGCCTCGACAGTCAGTGTATTCAGAGGAGATTCGTTCCAAACTATGCGTGTGTAAGTATAAAATCGAAGAGTGTTTCCTCTAAAAGGGCAGGAGTATTTGCACTAAAAACATGGATTAAAGAGGAAATTAAATGTTTGTACAGCATTCTGGATGAAGTGAGTACACGCCTATAATTAAGACATTTTTGCCGTTTTATAACCAGTGGTGTTCGATGTATTGGACAGTGAGGAAAGACAGGAAGGTAATGACGTCGTGCGTACCATGTACGAGAAACAGAAGGCTAAAATTAGTAAACTATTCTGTGATAAACAACTTTCAAAACCAAATCAAAGGTTAAAGGTTGCAGGTCGTATAACTAATCTCTCTAACTTAAAAACGATCGACAAAGAACTCAGTGTTCAGGGAAAAGGCTTCAATCTCCACCACAAAAAGTTGCCGCAAAACAACTGGAATTAATAAAACTAGATCTAGAATTGAATCCTTAATTCGCTTGATTTTGATTAGGTTAAGGATATGCAAATACTCCCTCCGGCATCAAGCTAGTTTCATTTCATATTTGCAACTTACTTGCTGAAGCAGTCCCACAGTGTTACTAAATTAATCAGGAGTTAACACCGATAATATCAGGTTAGTGACATAAACCGGACTACCACAAAATTATTTATGTTTCAATGGCAGGATATACAACCAGTTGGCTGGATACTGGTATAGGTATGTTGATAATGTGTTGTACTTATGGACAGCTGCTACCAGATAACCTCAAAAAATCCTCAAGCAACTATATTCTAAACACAACAATAGAAAATGCGAAGGAAATCTGGGAGTAAATGTATAAATTATTTGGATCTGACAGAAGGTGTCAGTGACTTTATTTACACTTCCAAGATTTATAGGAAATCTACCACTTTTGCAGAGCACCTGCTTAAATATGACCCTAGTTATAAGGTGAAACATGAAGTATTACGTCATATCAATAAAGGATGGAAGAACTATCTCGAAATAATGGAAATTAATAAATGTATGTCCACCTACTCATCTTAGTACTCATCAGACACAGTTTCCTTACTCGCTACTTCCTACTGCAGATACCATTCATGTCATTCAGGCAATGTCAGAAATTACCCCTCTTACTTAGATGCAACATTCTCCTTTATTTCAACCACTGTGATTTCTCTTGTTGCATTAAAACGTATAATCACAGCTGCTTTATTACGCTGGTTAGTATCACGGTTATGACTTATTTGTTTGTTAATTTATGTTTTTACAGAAGACAAGGTTATTTTGTTCAATCACACCTATGGAATATGTCACCAAATTTTATTATTCAGTTTATTTTCTTCAATGAACAAGTATTATAATTTGCACATAGTTTATTAAATAATCTTACAAATATTTTACCTTGGTTAAATAATCTTATATCTCTCTTAGACTGAAAAGATCTCTCATGTCTTATTCGTAAATCTAACACTAACATCTTTTCTCTTTTGAAACGGAAACGTTCTTCAGATGCACTACTTCAAAATCTTTGAGCTAAGAAAATTTCACTGCAGCAGATTTTTATCTTAGTACCAGATGATGGCGTAGCAACCGAAGACTGTATCGTGAAATAAATAGTAGATATTGTAGACCATTAAACCAGTGATATGTATGTTTTGATCCATAATAAATGTACCATGCTTCTTATCTCAACTGAGCGTGAAAATTTTTTTCCCATCTAACTTGTCCAAAGGCTCGATAGGTAATACCCATTATCTTGACATTCACAGCATACTATCAAATTTCATGGTGTGTAATGAACTTATGTAAGTTAAAAGAAGTCTTTGGCTGTTAAATGTTTCATCCACAATCGCTGAAGACAACTTCAGAGTGTTTCGGTAGCCTCTCGACTTTCCCCATATCATACGAGGGTCGGTCAAAAAGTAATGCCTCCCATTTTTTTCTACTTAAAAAAAATTAAGATAAGTGAAAAATTTGAATTTGGCGCCATTCCTCACACCTTCTTCTGCAATCCACTGCAGTAGCAACTTTCTGTGTCAACAGGTGGCAGCACAGCAGAAGTTTGTAAGATGGCCGACATCGATGTTCGTTTGAGACAGCGTTGTGTGATTGAATTCTTGAATGCAGAAGGTGAAACGCCCATACGCATTCATGAAAGACTGAAGAAGGTGTATGGGGTTGTGACAGTGGATGTCAGCACTGTTAGACGATGGGTTCGTCGTTGTAAGGAAGCTGAAGGGCAAACACCGTTGACTGACGAAAAGCGGAGCGGCAGGCCGGTGAGTGCAGTGACTCGTGACTCCACACAACATTCAGCAAGTTGATGACATCATTCGTGGTGACCGTCGGGTGACTGCAGATGAAGTGTGTCGCATTATTTCTCTTAGTAAAGGCAGTGTGATCACGATTATTAAACAATTGGGGTACTCAAAAGTTTGTGCACGGTGGGTTCCAAGAATGTTAACCGATCAGAATAAAGAGGCAAGGAAAACAATAGCCTCCCAACACTTGCAGCGCTTCCGTTTGGAGGGAGATGAGTTTCTGAAAAAAATTGTGTCCAGGGACGAAACATGGGTGCATTTTTTTGAACCCAAATCAAAGAGGCAGTCAATGGAGTGGCGTCACACAAGCTCGCCGAGGAAGAAAAAATTCAAAACTGTGCGATCGGCAGGGAAAGTTATGGCAACAGTTTTCTGGGATACAGAGGGTGTGATTCTGGTTGATTTTTTGGAGCAGGGATGCATAATAAATTCTGTTCAATACGTCACAACCCTAAAAAAACTTAAAGCACGTCTACAGCGAGTTCGCCCAACAAAATCAATGGCAGATGTTCTTCTTTTGCATGACAATGCAAGACCACACACCAGTCGTCACACCTCTGACGAGATTGTCAAAATTGGATGGGAAGTGTTGCCTCATCCCCCATACAGCCCTGACCTGGCACCATCAGACTTCCATCTGTTCGGGCCACTAAAAGAAGCTCATCGTGGGATTCATTTTGAAGATGAGGAGGCCGTCAAAACATCCGTGAGTCAATGGCTTAGGAAGCAGAGCTGTGATTTTTACCGTGCTGGGATACATGCCCTTGTTCAAAGATGGACCAAAACTGTAGAAATGGGCGGAGATTACATTGAAAAATGACAAAATGATCCTCAATGTTGTGGTTTTCAACCTATGTAATTGCATTTAAATTTCCTGACAATTAAACGTAGAAAAAAAATAGGAGGCATTACTTTTTGACTGACCCTCGTATGATGGATTTGTAGCATGAATGTGCTTCAGTGAGCATGGAGTTATCCATCTCCTATTACTTTCAACATGTGACCACACAGTTAAGTTTTGATACTAACTGACGTTTTGGTCATTCAACCCTGTTGACAATCACTTCGAATAGTGGCGAAAACGTTAGTCAATATCACATACTGAAGCATTTGTATTTGGGGAAACTTCGCTAACTCAGCGTAATTGGGTCGAATCGCAGTCGAAGTTATTGAAAATTTTTGTAATACAAGTGTTTTGTAAAATGTTTATCTGAAGCTATGATTAGGAATATGACACACACAGTACGTTGTAGTTCACTAAGAACTAGATGAACAATAATATTATTTGATTTACCGTACAGTATAGATAACAGAAAAACGACTAATTTGATGGCTTCACAATAACGAGCAGTTGATCAAACAAATTAAAACTATAATTCATATTCAAACCTTACACCGAACATACAATATATACAGACTGTTGCAAAAATTAATTACTGTTTTTATTGGTAAATGAAAGCGTATCAGTTCTGGAAGTTTATATGCTAGTTTTAATGTATTTAATCAGTTATTTTCTGCTTGCATTTAGATCTATAATAATGTTATCCACGATAGCCAAAGAGACATTACTACCTGATGTTAATGCCAAGCAGAACGTTTCATCCACAGTATCTGTTGATAATGGTTTAAAGAGGAACTTACGTTATGTTGAGACTCTTTGGTAGAGTACTGTTTTATCACTTACTGTCGCCGATCATTTAGTGTAAAGTAATACTTTTGGTAGTGGCATTTAATTTCAGTAAAGTTATTTCTATCCCAAACAACCCTTACGTTAGCCTGATCAAACACAATTACCTGTGTAAGGTATCGAGGACAGAACAACAACTGTGTAAGCTGTAAACATTTTTGGTTTAATGTTGGATTCAAATCACATAAATACACGCATTTACACAGTTTACAATGTGACAATGTTACGGCAGTTGTCAAACGAATGCATCTCGTCCTCAGAAAGTGAAATAAACCAGAACACAACAAAGGTAAATTTTAACTAGAAGTTTCTTTAAAAAATTGTTTTTACAACTATGTCATGTTGCTGGCCAGTAGTGCAATAAATCATCCAATTACGGTTCAAAGTTTGGTACTATTTACAAGGACAATCAAGTCTACACAGGATGGCGAGTTTCGCGACAAGTTGAGCAAAACATTACTCAAGGTCCCTCGAGTTTACAGTTCACACAAGCTGGTGAACCAACAAGTTTATGCCTCTGCTCGCGGTATTTACCTTAGCTGCGATGAGCTGTCATCGGCATGGCTGCTCTTGTCCTCTGCTGTTCCTATAAAAACTAATTAAGGCTTTGCTGATTTTTCCAGCTGTAACTCTCCCTAAGTTTCTCGTTACGCAAGAAAACATTTACTCAACCCTAGTCTTGGAATATCGCGATACGCACACGCATGGCTGGAGCCGTGTGCATATTAAAATGCAAGAACAATTAAAAAACTGTCTGGTTCGTTTCTCCACAGCTGGAACTAGAGGACGCTAAAGCTAACTCTAGACGAATGTCAGCCACAGTGAATGCAGTGTTCACACAAATATCTCCTCTGTGTCATACACAGTATTATGCGCCCCGTTCTGCACTCGACGACAGTTCAGAGAAGAGTCCCAGAAAATTTCGCTCATGTCTTTCTCATAGCCGAACTGTCTCCCCACCTAGATTCTATTGTTCTCCACATCACAGCTTTTTTCGAACAATAGGAGCGTTCCTCTTATTTTGTGGAAAGTCTCTCTGCCAATCGCAAGGGCCCTACCATTAAACTACGTATAAATAACGGTACTTTAATGCTTCATAGTTCGTTTCCGCCAATCGGACGTTTTGCGGCTTCTCTAGACGCCTAAAAGCTACATGTGTACATCACATATGTACCACTCGCTGTTCACGTGATCAACTGCATCACTGGTTTTGTTTGTATCCATTTGGAAACCCTAAACGCAGTTTTGTAAAGCTTCTTTTGTCCTACTTCTGGTGGTCCATCACTTGCTCTCCAGTATGTGTCACCTGTCCAGTCGCTGACTACCGCCGCTGGACGCCCCATAAGACATTTTCGTTGTGCCTCCCGTGGTGTAGTCTCAGCTTCTGCCTGCGCCTGCTTCCACACAAAATATTTTTTCTCGCTGCTTGTTTCACGTTCCACTCATGGACATGCATATTATAGGAGCGGTGTGTTAATAGCGTCGATTGAGTGTCATCCCTTTTGCATTAGATATTTATAAACAAATCTGCTCATTACCACCAAAGTAAGTTAGGTGTCATATTCACCTCCCTGTTACGATGTATAAAACTCTTCTGTAAGGTGAGACGTCGACCATTTATCATGTCACCTTACACCTGGACAGTCACTGAGACGGCTGTTTTCCAAGGACGTGCTTGTGACTGGTCCCATATTCCATCCTCAGTCAGGATTCGGTTACCAAAATCATTTCCGTGTGTATGCATCCACTCACGAAAATCTTTCATGACCTTACCTCCCAGTTCAATTCTCTGTCATCTATCCATTCTACAGTAAACACTAATTCCGTGCTTTATCAGTTTTACCTTCACTCCTGTTGCTTGTCAAGTTGGAAAAGCACTAATGAAATTACTTCGTTTACAGTAGAGTCTGTTTCTTCTATACTGTCTAGACTTACGTTGGTGTAAATGTATAAAGAACAAGTGGGAGAGTGGTATGGGAGGGGGTGGGGGCGTCAGGTGATAAAGGAAGAAAACTGTACATGCACCATGTTGCTATTTGGATCGAGAACATTTTTTCACACAAATGACTTATCATTTGACACCCCACCCCCTCCCATACCTCCCTCCCGATTATCCTTCGTACATTTACACCCATGTCAGTTTTCACTACTAATTGAAGTAAGCCCTGTATGTAAACCTGTACCTGGGCTCACCCCCCCCCCCCCTCCCCCCCCAGCATCATTCTGAGGAGCTGAGCGCCCCAAGCGGCCACTAATAGCTGTGACGTGACACGCCTGTCTAAATATCCCAGGCTCAATTCACACAGAAATGGCGTGGCACGAACGTCTGGCGAGGATGTGGCGCTGTTTCCAGCCACCTCCATGTTAACAAATGAAGCAATGCACACAGAGGTGGCTTGACAGACAAAATTTCCTCAGTCGTCTGCGCCATGTCATGTCCTTATTCAGCTACAAATGGCGCAGTCAACGGTCTTGACACGTTGGTAAAACCAGTTCCAGTGCTATCACCAAAGCTAAGCAACGTAAGACCCGGATAGGGTGGCCGTTAATAGACCACCAAGTGCTGTTGGTTTTCAGGAGATGCAGGTCGCCGTAGTGGCGTCAAATCGTAAGATGTGCCACATGACATTTCTTTCCTAGTGGCCCACATAAATGGTGCGTGACGGAGACGTTCATATGGTACGCTACTGTTTTCTTAACTTGAAGTGACGTATTGCGAAATGCTTTAGAGTTGAAATAAAATTTTGTTCAGTAATATAAAAAGTACCCGAAATTATAGGACCATAACTTCGCAGACTAATTCAATTGCTGAAGAACCAAATGAAACGTCTCTTGAAATAAATCGGATCATTAATAATACTCTAATCATGATACGTAACTGAATAGGTCACCAAAACAACGCTGTGACAAGCGAAAACGAAATTTACAGCAGGGAAAGAAACCTGTTTTATACTCCCCTAGTTTGATTTTCTTGAAGCAGGAAGCGTACAAAAGGTAAAACACCATTCTGAATATTTTTGTAACAGTTATTACACTACTGCTTATGTTATCTCTGAAACTGCAGTACAACTGTTTTTTTTTAATTTTCGTATACTAACAACTTGCTATTGAACAGTTACAACCTTGTAATGGTGAAACTCTGCGTTACTAAAAATATAAATAAAGAAATAAAAATCTGATTCTGAGTAATATTTCTGAAAGGATAATTTCCTTCGTCTCTTTAGCGCAAAATCTCTTTTGCGTTATGGGAAGGGGTGCACTGCAAAGAATAAGTTCTGCTTTACAAAAAAAAAAAAAAAAAAAAAAAAAATAATGGTTCAAATGGCTCTGAGCACTATGGGACTCAACTGCTGCGGTCATTGGTCCCCAGAACTTAGAACTACCTAAACCTAACTAGGCAGAATTCGAACCAGCGACCGTAGCAGTCGCACGGTTCCGGAGTGCGCGCCTAGAACAGCGAGACCACCGCGGCCGGCTCTGCTTTACAGCAGTCAAATATTTATGGACGATGAGAGATCAGAACGTGTCCTAATATTTTGAACATCTTTGAGCTATTGTCGCAGAAGAATCTCAGTAGCTCCGTGGTGTACTGGTTATAATACTAAACTGTGTCATGGAGGGTCGTGAGTTCAAAACTCACGTGGATTGTACAGTTTTAATTTCTATATCCGTTTCGAGTACATTCTAGATGTATCCACAAATGTGCTGGAATGTTCTGTAGCCGTATATATACTGTATGTGTTCCGGCCGGAGGCAGTTCACTCCGCGCTCTTGTATGTGCAAGTGCTGAATAAACCTTCGTTAAGTGAAGTTAGTGTTCGTCATCATTTAATTACACATTCTCCTACGTGACAATATTCTGTGATAACTACGTTTATGTTCTAATGAATATCATGTCAACTACAATGATGGAAAAAAGTCACTACACAAAAAAGGAATTAATATTGAACAGTGAAATTTCGGGAGTACGTTTGTCTAGGTAACATCTTTAAGTAACCAATATTGAAGGTCACAGGTGAACACGAGACAAGCCATTGCCATTGTGAAATTTTGGTACATTAATAACAGGTGTAACCACCTGAATGTTGAATGCAGGGATGCAAATGTGCATTCATGTGTTGTAGAGTTGCCAGATGTCAGTCAGAGGCAATGAGTGTTATGCATTTTGCACTTGATCGGTCAATATGGGGACGGTTAATGATGGTTATGGATGACGGTGGTGTTTTCGTCTGATGACGTGACATATCTCCTCGACTGGAGACAGATGTGGTGATCGAGCAAGCAAAAGGAACATGTCTACGCTCTGCAGAACATCTTGGGTTATAACAGCAACATGTGAGTGAGCTTTATGCTAGTGCAAGATACCCACTAGAATGCTGTTCGTTACTGCCAGCAGAACAGTTCGGATCAACATATTGATGCACGGTTTTGCAGTCAGTGTGCTTGGGATAACCACAAGAGTACTTCTCATGCAAAATCTCACTGCAGACCATAACACGAAGTGTACGTCCACTGGGTCTACACGTGTACATGTTGGCTGTGGAACCTCAACTGGTCTTCTCCTAACCAACACATGGCCGTCACTGGCTCCATAGGAGAGCCAAATTTCATCAGAAAACATAACAGGCGTCCACCCTGCCCTCTAATGATCTCTGGTTTGACACCACTGAAGACACAAATGGCGGTGGTTTGGGGTCAGGGTGCCTGAATCGGAGTTTTTTTGAGGTAACTATTTGTAACAGTTCTTTGTGTCACTGTAGAATCAACTTCTGCTTAAATTGCAGCTGAAGATGCAGTTAGAAGCTCCGGAGCCACACAGCGGATACGATTACCTTTCTTCTGGATAGTGGCACGTGGCTGTCCGGAGCTTGGGCTTCTTGCGACCGTACAGTTAGTTAGTTAGTTACGTGTTCAATTGATCAATAGCACGGAAAAACCGTTATGATGTGGAACGTTTCAAATGCACTGGAAGCCAAGCATTTTTTCTTTTCTTTTCTTTTCTTTGTTTACATGAAAGTGTTACACCTAAATATTTCTAGTATTTATCCCATTCTCTTAAATGGCACAAAATGCATATATTATATCTCCAGATTTATTTACTCATATTCAAGAATTCATCTATGGTATAGAAGGAGTTGTCAAGGAGTCATGATTTCAGGTTGTTTTTGAAACTATTACTGCTGTCTGTCAGACATTTTATTTCATCTGGTAATTTATTAAAGTTTTATAGCAGCATATTTTACCCCTTTCTGTGCCTAAGATACGTTAAGTAGTGTAGGACTTTCTTTTTTCTGGTATTGTAATCATGAATGACGGTGGTGATTTTAAAGTGGTCTATTCCTATATAGGAAGATGGTGTTTGGCTTCGCGGTACAAATTCACTCCGAGTTACTGTGAATTCGAAAGTCCTAATTTTACTGCGTCAGTAAAACTTCTATTGTATCTTACATATCTTACGCAGTGCTATTTCGCCTTGCTAGAGTTGAACACTCTTAATTTTTTGTTGGGAGTAGTCAGAAGGTACAGGAATGTTCCATTTGTTTTTAGAAAGTGTTTGAAGTGCTAAGAATTATATAACCATTAAATTTCGTTCTACTTTTTCATTCTGTCTTTTTTCCCTTTATCCTGGAGGGGAAGTTATTAAAAACGATTCGACTGAATTTAGGTTTTCATGCTCGGTCTCTGTAAAAATCAAATTCTTCCGGTTCAAAATTCGTGCTGCATTATAGACGTAGTTGTATCCGATGCTCTGGCTTCTATTGCAAGGACCATTGTTAATGTTCCAAGAAGGACGAAGCAGCCATTGAGGGTGGTAGCTGCAGAGGTTGCGAGGTGACCCATATGATGATACAATGGTGTGATGCTGCCAAGCTGACTTCGTGCGGTCTTCAGCTGAGGCAGAGGTCTGCAGCTAATGGCAGTAACGTCTGACGATGACGACTGGCTGCTTCATCTTGAACTGTAAGCGATCCTCTTCTCATAGTTCCAAAGTGGTGTTGCTGTGTCACTGGGTATATTGCGCTTACCTCGAAGCTACTGATCACAATTGGAGAATGTGGGTCTGATGAGAGTGATGTACGAGGATTATTCAGAAAGAAAGCTCCGGTCGGTTACGAAATGGAAATCACTGTGAAAATAAAGGAAGTTTCATTTGAAACAATAAGCTACACCTTCCAGCTACTTCCCTACATAGTCGCCTCTCCAATGAAGGCATCCGTCGAAGAATTGCGACAACTTTCCAACACTCTCGTCATAAAAGGCAGTCACCTCTGCTTTTCGCCAACTCTGTACACTGGTCTACAGCTCGTTGGCTGCGCTGAAATGTTGCCTTCATAGACAGCGATTCATGTGAGCCGAGAAGACATGGGGAGCCAATTATGGTATGTACTGTGGGTGATCAAACACTTCCCATCGAAGACGCTGCTGGAGCACCTTCATTGTCCCTGCAGAGTGCCACCGAGAATAACTTTCACGAAGAATGGAATGCATGACAGTTATGTTATGTGGGCTGCATGACATCAGGCGGAATATCTAACCAGGCCATCGAAAGTGCAGTGTCAAGCGATCATAGGTTACGCAATATGCCAATTCACTTCGCCAACAACATATGAGATAGCACCACAATATCAAAACCGTAAGTTACACACGAAAAACGTGATATATACTCATTTTCGTTTGTAAATGCACAAGCAACAGAAAAATAAAAAATTACGTTTTGCTGTTTGCAGATGAGAAGTTGTAGATTGTGTAGCACAATAGCTTCCAGAATGAATGTCCATTGGTATCATGCATACATCCACTCTTTTTGCTAATTACCTATAAAAAGAACTTTGACATAATGTTACAAGCAACACATAGTGCATCAGGTCGTTACTAAATATCTCATCTGTGAACTATGAACAAATGATGTATAATATTTTACAAGAATTATTCATTCACATTTGTAATTATCGTGTACCAAAATTTTCTCTAAATGTTAAGATGTAACAACAATTTCACAGTTAGAAAATCAAAAATGGCACACTGAAGATGGCACATGTCTAGGTGAAACAAAACAGAAAAAAGAAATCTTGCATAGGGCGGAATATTGCTCTTCCCATTTCTTAGCAAGCACGGACATGACAAGAAGAACTGTAACACCTCAAGATGATGGCAGTTTACGTTCTCAGGGTAACGTAGCTTGTCCATTTGATGGAGTGGACGGTAGGAAAATGGAAACATAATGGAAATGTACTTCTGTCCTCCTTGATTAAAAACTGCATCATTACTTTTATTGTGGCTGAAGATTGGTGTGTTGCCGCTCAGCTGCAGGAATCCTACAGAGAGTGATGTCCTGAGATCTTCATAGCGGGTGTTTCTCTTCATAGTGTGCCACTTCAGGAATCGGGAAGTTTCAACCAAAGGCAACGCAATCGTCGTAGAACTCGCACAGACGAAACTGCTTAAGTTCCTGTTGTATCTTTCGTTGCAATGAAGCCACATAGGAACTCACGATCGGTGCATCAACAGACTGTCGCTGTACACGATAGCTTGATCAACGGATTCTCGCTGTTGAAACCAGTGTACGTCGCATTCCGACACGTCAACAGTCCCATCCTAATTATGTACATTTACACCAACGGTTGCATCAGAGAAATGGTTTTTGTCAGGAGTGCCTCAGGGAATTGTGATAGGACCGCTGTTGTCCACTGCATAAGTAAATAATTTGGCGGACGGGGTGGGAAGCAATCTGGAGGTTGTTTGCTGATGATGCTGTGCTTCGTGGCAGCGTGTCGCAGTTGATTCGCTGTAACAGGATACAAAGTAACCCGTTCAAAGTATCTAGTTGGTGTGATGAATAGCAGCTTGTTCAAAATGTAAAAAAAAATGTAAATTAGTATTGATGAGAAGGAAAAACAAACCTATGAAGTTCGAATACAGCATTATTAGTGTCCTGCTTGATACTGTAAATTCGTTACCGTTAGAAAGCAACACCAAATGAAACGAACATCTGACGACTGTGGTAGCGGAGGTGAATGGTCGACTTCGGTTTACTGGGGAGAGTTTTGGGAAAGTGTGGTTCATCCGCAAAAGAGATCGCACATAGGGCGGTGGTGCGACCAATTCTTGAGATGTGCTCGAGTGACTGGAATCCGTACCAGGTCTGATTAAAGGATGACTTCGAAGCACTTCAGAGTCGATCTGCTGGATGTGTTGCCAGTAGGTTGAAACAACACGCAAGTGTTACACAGATGCTTCAGGAAGTTTAATAGGAATCACTGGAGGGAAGGCCACGTTCATATTAAGCAACACTATTTAGAAAATTTAGAGAACCAGCATTTGTAACTGACTGCTGAACGAATCTGCTGCTCGTAAGGTCCCCCCCCCCCCCCAAAAAAAAAAAGATACGAGAAACTAGTGCTCCTACGGAGGCATGTAGACAGTTGTTTATCCCTCGCTCAGTTATCTAGTGGAACAGGAAAGGAAATGACTAGTAGTTGTATAGGATGCCCTGAGCCACGCGCCGTATGGAAACGCAGGAGTATAGATGTAGATCTAGATGTACGTGTAGATTTTTGTCGGTGTGCTCAGAAGTAATCCTCATCAATCAGAAGATCGTCTTCTGTGTTCATTTTGCTGATGAATGTTCCGTGTGCAACATGATTACGCTGCTTTACACACATGGAACAACAACGTCAACGGAGATTTCACGTGTAGTGTGAGACCCTTGGAATATTAATCAGCTGCCCTTATTTCATCAATGGTTACTTAAAGAAAAGGTTACATGCCGATTTTCTCACATGAATTCTTATTCGTCTTCTGGACAAAGTTCTAGTAAGAACCAAAATGTTTGTATGGTACCATCACGATGGAAATTCAGCACATAATACTTTGCATGCACATCGTGCTCTTAACCTACCATATTCTTGCAGATTAGTCATGGAGACACACTGGACTGGCCTGTTGGTCTCCTGACTTACGTCCTCTGTCTTTCTCCTTCGCGGATGTATAGAAGATATTGCAGTATTCAGGCAACTCCCGAGAACTTGCAGAAAAATGTTATGTTTCTAGTAATTCACTTCAGAAGGTGAGGAAGTTATCTACTTGGTGCATCCAAGAAAATGAAACTTTGACAGATAATTTTATATCGTATCGCTACATTACAAAGGGCCAGTTGCCAGTCCCCGGTTAGGAGCCACTTAAGTTCTATTATCGGAATAGCGCGTAAAAGGCATTGTACGAACTCTTAATAATGCCTAACCGGAGAATAAATGCGGCATAACGAAACCTTGGGTTATGGCAGGGTTAGCGAAGTTAACAGAAGAATAAGTTTTGACAGTGGCAGGAATAGTTACAGAATTAATGACAACAAGAATCTTTGTTAGAACGAGGATGGAAGAGAAACGGGGATATCACGAAAACTGTGTGTAAGAATATGACGATTCGAAATTTATACAAAAATTTCGTTCTGCTACTACTTTTCGATCTCGTGATTGAGAAACTGGAGCGCATTAATGAAATGTGAAACTATTTCCCAACGTAAAACTTTAGGAGTAATGGACATCTGATATTGGTCCTTCGTCAATTATATTCTGTCCTGTTATTTATGAAAATGAGGTAGATAAAAAAGACCATTTGTGCCACACCATTCTCGCTTATTTGGCGTATGTTACAATTGCTGCAATATTAGAAACGCGTATTTCGTTATGTCTAGCAGACAATAACATATCTGACCTAATCAAATAGTAACCATACCAGTTTTGTGTACTAAGCGTAATAACAGCTTTTTAGTATTAGATGACGACGTTTTGATTTTTCATGTAGCAAAACGTTCGACGAACTGTGGTGACGTAATTCTTTCTTTCGCAGAGAATACAGCAAGGAGGTATAAAGCTGTAACAAGAGAAAAAAATGCTGGGATCTAAAGACTGAAGAAATGTGTATGTACTGTCTTGCTTGTCTCTTGCCTTTACTGGTTTAATGTTCCCTATATTTAATTTCAGGTCACATAGAAGAGACAGCTATTAGCTCAAAGGCAATAAGGAGTTAGTATTTTCTGAATAGTTCTCGTTCTCCCGGTCACAAATAATCCCACGCATTTTTTTAATTTTTTTTTTATTATTTTTTATTTTTTTAAAGAGAGGTAGGATGTTAAACACACCGACTGGAAGTAGGAGTGGCAGCACAGGACATTTTAATTTCCACTGTTCTGAATATAGGTGTGATGTCTGCCATTATAAAATATACAGTGACGTGAAATATAAGAATGCTGTGTGAAGAGGTGTGACACTGCATTTGGGCACCCTTAAAACCAAGTAATATATATTACATTTTCTTGAACATCTATGTTTTATATATCAAATTCTCCAGAAAGATATGCTTTACAAAAGCAACAAATTTTGGAAAAATCGATTTTTATAAAAAACAGAGGCTTGAGTGGAAGGCATGGTGGTGGTGGAAGAGGGGTTTGGAGCACCAAGTTTTTGTCTCGGTTCGAAAATATCGTCGATCGAAGGCTGCTCTCTACCACTACTATCTTCCCTTCTCTTGTGATTCCCTAGTTTACACAGGGAGACATTACGCTTCTTCGTTATTCTGCATACAAATCTGATCTGCGTCCCATTTGATGATGCTTCGCATTTGCTTACATCCATCAAGTCGTTACGAGATGTAACCGCACGCTTATGCGGCCGTTATGACTGTTAATAAAGTTCTTCAGAGTATGTGACCGCTTTGTCTACATGTAAATTTGTTCGACGTTTCAGCCACTGTTGCAGATGGCCTTCCTCTGATTTTTCAGTAACTGCTGACTGAGAAACACGTTAGTTATTATACAGGATGAAAACTATTTAAACCGACGAAGCCTGATAGGTACCACGGCATATCAGAAGTAATATTTTTCTACAACATCGTAATTTCCTTTGAGCATTATTTGATCCATTGAAGGGCGCATTCACTCTTCGGTTTAAATGACTGATTTGTTGTTATAACTGTTCCTGTTGCACCGGTAGAGGTTAATACTTCACTCTTCAGTCATAATAGCATCTTCACATGCACATTTAGTTGTACGTTTTGACCAAGCACAGAATCTCCACACAGATGGAGCGATGGGGTTTTCGGCATCCACAGGTCACATGTCTGAAGCGAGGTTAATCCACCTGCCACATTTACTCGCGATCAAGTACTGTTCTACGAAGATGTGTGGCCAGGTGTTGTTGGTAAATGTGCAGTTGGGCCATATCTCCTCCCTAGGTTATTAAATAGCCTATTTCCTTGCAAAACAATGTCATGATTGCTAGATGTCTTGCCACTCTCGCCTCAGAGCTTGGCGGGGCACCGTAACATTTTAGTCGACCTATGCATCGATTCTTGAACCGACAGTTTCCAGGAAAGTAGATTGGCACGGTTGGTCCCGTACCATGGCCTAATCGATGCCCTGATATTATAAAAAAAAAGTGTTCAAATGTGTGTTAAATTTTGTGGGACTTAACTGCTAAGGTCACCAGTCCCTAAGCTTACACACTACTTAACCTAAATTATCCTACGGACAAACGCACACGCCCACGCCCGAGGGAGGGCTCGAACCTCCGCCGTGACCAGCCGCACAGTCCATGACTGCAGCGCCCTAGACCACTCGGCCAATCCAGAGCGGGCTGATTTGATCACTCTTGACTTTTTTTGTCCGGGGAGAAATTTGCAACCTTGTTAACAAAACGTCTGTTGAATCAAAGAAGGATCCAGTTATCCAGTTGCCCGGACAGTAGCGGCAGCAGGAGAAATTAAGGACACACCTGCAGTCTTTGACTGTGTTAGAAAGAACATGATCCGCCGAGGTAACCTTTGTTTACAAGTCAATGGAGGAATTTTTGAAGTAAGTGCGTTGTGTTAATTAAAAATTGTTTATATCACTTTTTGTCAGCTGTAAGTAAGATTTGATGTCCTCGTACAATGACGTGATCCATGTGTGCTCCAGAAAGACAAATTTAAATGCATGTGGAATATTTAAGAGTAGATAAACTAATAATTTCTCTTCTCAGAAACTTTTGGTGGGAGGCTCATGTAAATTGTACGGAAAAAGATAGGCAGGTACAAATTTCTGGGGAACAGGATTATTCGGAAGTAACGAAGAAACCATGTGTTGTAATTATAAGACGAAATACTAGCGTGTGGTAGTATCAAGATGAAATACTTGCACATGTGTATCTAAGTTGAACCTGAATTAGAGACAAGCACTTCCACGTGGTGAGTACAGAGTGTGAGATAGATAAGACACCAAAACTACTACTACGAGATGCATTCGTGTGACACCAGCTTGATATTCACATACTCTGACAGTGTATTAAGGTGAGTCAGCTACCTCCCAGGCAACAACATGTGGGTTGCATTGCACAGGAAGATGTGCATAAATCCCCCATAGTTTGTGGTAGGAAAATTATTACGTGAGTCAGTGACGTGTGAATCTGGGATGACTATTGTTCGATGTGGGAAGGAAGAACGAGTAGATAACCAAACATTTTGTTTTTGTGATGTGTGTTTACGCTGCCAGTGTGATTTATTATGTGTATTTAATCTGTGTGATTTGCGTGAGACAGTAGCGAATTTAGTGTGTCAAGCATGATTTTTCGTCCACAGCTCGTGATCGTGTGCTAGCGTTCTCGCTTCCCGCGCCCGGGTTCCCGGATTCGATTCCCGGCGGGGTCAGGGATTTTCTCTGCCTCGTGATGACTCGGTGTTGTGTGCTGTCCTTACGTTACTTAGGTTTAAGTACTTCTAAGTTCTAGGGAACTGATGACCATAGATGTTAAGTCCCATAGTGCTCAGAGCCATTTGAACCATGATTTTTCGTAGTACAGCACGAAAGTCAGTAGAATCGTTATGTTGCTAATGAATGAGGTCAGGAGAGCGTGGGAGAGGGTGAAGAAGCGAAAGATTCCTTACTAATGCGGAAAGTGCACAGTAGTTATAGACAGAAATATTACGAGACCATGGAGTACTAAAATGCTTATGTTATGTCGTGCCCATTGGCTGGAGAATCACTTGTTTAATTATTGTGTTTAAGTGTAATGAAAAGAAACTTTGCAACATTAACGTGAACGAATTTATTGTAATAAAAAAGAGATATGTGAGACAAATACTAGGCTTGATTATCGAGTTGTGGGTAGCCATTTGGTTTCAGTATTTTACCATAACCTCCATTTTCTTGCTGGGATGTCCAAGCTTTGATTAAAGTATATTCCACAGAAAGGAAACGTGGTCTTGCCAGGGTGGAGTGAGTCGATGCGTTATTGCGTCAAGAAATAAGGACTAGAATACGTTATAGCTTAGCTTATTTACAAGTGACATGCGTACAGGTTTACAGGTACTGTGCTGTTCATTAACATGTACGTTCCTGATCTCCTGAGAGGTAACAAGTAGGACGAGCCTCATTACTAGGAAGCCTACCTGGGCGTCTGAATGGCCACGTGTGCTTGAGATACGTGCAAAGAGTTCTACCTGCGTTGTTGGAGAACGCACCCTTGCTCGTAACTGATGGGCACTAGGGCTCATATTTCAAGCATAGTTGCAGTGGGTATGACAATCATGAAAATACTTCTGATGTACGATTAACAACTGCACTCGTTCGGCAGGCGATTCATCTAGTAGGCCTGAGTACTAGGTGCCACAAATGAGGGTAACCTTCCAAAGTGCTTTAATCAAGTTTGCTTGGTCTTTTATCATCGGTGGATATAGACGCCCTGTTTGCTCCATTTGTTGCCACTGTTGGAAATGGGCGAATAAGAAAGGGGCGGCAGTTGTGGCGTAGCGCTGTTTAATTGCTGTTTAGAACTGGCAGAGTCGTGCCAGTACTCTGTGTAACTAAGGCCCCTGTTGCCACCCGCGATTGTGAGTGTATGTCTGTGTGTGTGTGTGTGTGTGTGTGTGTGTGTGTGTGAGTTGCAATGCGAAAGCTGTCGTCCCTTAGGCCGGTATTACACTATCAAATTTATTTGTCAAAGGTTTGATCAAAGATGTACAAATGGTTCAAATGGCTCTGAGCACTATGGGACTTAACATCGATGGTCATCAGTTCCCTAGAACTTAGAACTACTTAAACCTAACTAACCTAAGGACATCACACAACACCCAGCCATCATGAGGCGGAGAAAATCCCTGACCCCGCCGGGAATCTAACCCGGGAACCCGGGCGTGGGAAGCGAGCACGCTACCGCACGACCACGAGATGCGGGCACCAAACATGTGATCAAATATTCCGTCAAATATATTCGACAAAGATATTTGATGTAGCGCTAAAAGGGGTATTACACTGTCATCATATTTTTCCTCAAAGTTCAAGATGGCTGACAAGAGCAACTTGTGATTCACCGCAGGAGTTGCATGTACCACAATTGCACTGTGTGCACCAAGGAACATAGAATAAAAAGTGTGCACATGCAGAAGAGAAGCGGGGAAAAAAAGAAAACATACTTGGGTCAAGCCGTGTGTTTTACGGCGACACGATAAAAGCATTCAACACAACTTGTTACGTGAGCTTATAGTGGAAGACGTCAAGTCGTACATGAATTACTTAAGAATGGATGAGCATACATTTCTGTATGTGCCCAATGAAGTGTACCCTCATTTCACAAAGCACAATATTCACTTAAGAACTGCTACATCTGCAGAAGACAGGCTCACTGTAACACTCCCATTCTTTGCTGCAGGAGAGGATTAGGTTAGGTTAGGTTTGCTCAGGTCTCCAATCTTCGTAATCTATTTTTGTATTCAGCGTGCCTCACGTTGTAAAGCGCCTCATCAGCTTCATACAATTTTGTAGTTGTCGGGACACACCAGTTGTATTTACCGGCAATGTTTACAAAAACACTACAGACGACAGAATGCAGCGATGCTAGCGCTCAATGTGGTAACATGTCACATTGCTGTGAACAAAAGACAAGCGACTTCTTTTATCAAATCTACAGCGAGGCCCTAGTTTTGATCAAATATTGGACGACATTTGACAAAGTTCCCTATTACACCATTAAATATCTTCGACAAATATATTGGACAAAGATATTTGATAGTGTAATGCTGGCCTTAGCGCTGTTACTGATGGTAGTCAAGACGCTGGAAGTCTGTACCATTCGGCTTCGCCATTAGTTTCTGGAGGGAATCACGCGTAATGACTAGCGAGAGAACCGACAATGAGCGGTGGGCTATGACGAGGTTTAACGAATATTGTGACACACTAAATGGCTACATGTCTGATTGCAATCATTCTCGAAACGTAAATCGCAATCACCGAGAGCAAAGTAGCGGACGTAATTAGCCGCAGCTGAGAACAGAGACAGCGCGCGGTGATATTGGGAAGCGCGTGCAGACCAGCGGACCGCGGGGCAGATGGCCGCCACGGACAGATGACAGTCGCGTAACAGATGGCGCGCACAGGCGTCACCTGCGGCGTGTCCCGAAACAATTGAATTACCCTCGACGCTCGGCCGCGCTGCGGCCGGTAGGCTGCGGCCCCGCGCTCGATACGGCGGCGTCAGGCGGGCCGATGTGTGACGGACGCGGGCATCGCGTCATACGTGCGGCAGGCGGCCTGCGCTTTAAATAACGCGCGCCAACACGTGGCCGCAATTGAACGACGGCCGGTTGGGGGGCGTGTTTGACTTGCGAAGCGGCCACCGAGCCTTGAAAAAGGCGCCCGTGTAAACCACCCACCGCTCGTGTCATTCTGCAGGCAAAGGCATTTCCGACAATGTGATCGGCCTCTAAACGGTTGACTACCTGCCGCGCCGCGTTACGCAAACTGTCGGGGCTTTCTCTTTTCCGTCAAAGTCAGCAAAAATTTCTATTTCTGGAGTATTAGAGCATTTTATTCTCAATAATTTTATCCCCACACATATTTTCCCATAGGTCGTAACGAGAACAAAAAGTTGCCTGGAAACGTGTAACGACGCATGTTCAAAAATAATTTGTCGCTCGACTTTTGTATAGAAATATATAGTGCCGCTAACTTTTACCTAGATCTAGACTGTCAAACGTTGCGTGTACTGCGGCAGTCCACTTCCTTACATATCACACCCCTTGTGGCCAGCAGCACCAATCATACTGCTTATTAATTTTGAAATAATTTCAGTACAGAGACATGTAAATATGCTAAGCGTATCAGCTCTTCGTCTCACTTTCTCTTTCGACGCTATACCTAAAATTTCAACTGGAAGTGGGTACTAAAAGATATAACTTTTGCATCTAGTTCTCAGTAACGGTCCCGAATATACACACTAATCCAAGACCGTTCTCTGAATCACTGACTTGACTTTAGCGTGCATGCTACTGAAAGGATGAAATTTGTATGACTACGCCAAAATAAACAAGTTAACGTAACCGAAAGCATAAAGCGAAAACACGCTGTAAACTAATCCTTGGTGTACTTCTATACTTAAAAAAAGAAAAAAAGCTGCCAGTAACTTGAAAACTTGGTTAATGTAGAAGCTATATGACATGTGTCTGATATACCGCAAAACAGTTTCATTGCAGCACAAAAATATTCGTATAAATTTAGGTGAATACAGTCTACCAGATTTCAGCGAACAACAAAAGAAATCTCCAGCTTCATTGGCTGTGAACGACAGACATCGATGTATTTAAAGCCGTCGATGCACAGAAATGCACCAAATATTATTAATTTTCGAAGTATTAGATGTATCCATGGATCTTTATAAGATTTATCGGATGGGAGAAACTACGTTCTTAATAGTTTTGTTGCCTTAAATTAGTTTCGTCAGCTGAGAGCGGGAGAGAAGCGGCACACGGACGTTCGTTCATTTCGTGATTCGGGACATAATCATTCCTCCACTCAAACCATACCATTGTCCAATCTCCATGCATGAGGCTGAAATAATAGCAGGGCACGGAACTGAGAAGGGTATATGCATGCTGAATACTGATCCTAGTTTCCCTCACTTCTGATTAACTTCGCTGACAAGGAATAACTGTGCTGCGTGAGCAGGTTGTTGATTCCTGTTAAGTTCCACGTATTTCCGTTTGAAACGTTCATTGTAAGCCTGACGTTGCTCTAAACTTTAAGGTGCATATGCTTCCACGCTAGCTGTTACGCGACTGGATACAACTTTTCGCGAAACTCCGAGACGTTGTTAACCACGCCCTATCGTCTACAGCAGTGGGTATCAAACTGCGACCCACGAGTCCCATGCGAGCTCATTAAACTGACAAGCAGTGGTGTATAGTATAATCATATGTATCTTGCGACTAACAAAAAATGGTTCAAATGGCTCTGAGCACTATGGGACTCAACTGCTGTGGTCATCAGTCCCCTAGAACTTAGAACTACTTAAACCTAACTAACCTAAGGACATCACACACATCCATGCCCGAGGAAGGATTCGAACCTGCGACCGTAGCAGTCGCACGGTCCCGGACTGCGACTAACAGCCAAATCTAAAAACCTTAACTACTGTTAAGGACTTCTTTGGTGAGTAGTTTTCTTGCGTAGCAACAAACTAAATTTTACAAGGACAGTAATATTTTACAACGTAATGTTTTACAATGAGCCTAATTTTAATTGATGTTTTTGAACTCGGTGTGCAGGCTAATTTAAGTTGGGCTCTTATATCAGGATTCAAAAGGGTTAAGCAGCATGGCAACTCCAGGGTTAGAGGATGTGAGAGGGGGAATAATTTATTGTATGTCTTCCAGTACCGACAAATCACCGGCATGCGCGATACCTACCGATCAGTAGCCTTGGTATTATTTTTCATACAGAAGTTACATGGATTCGTCAATGCACGTTACAGAGACACTCAGCCTTTAAGACTGTAATTATTTGTGGCAGCAACCTTTAAATTATTTACGAATGTTGTAATATAACGTAGTGATTGGAAGAAAACTAGCATTTAATTCGTTTATCAAACTTCTGTAGTAGTGTCTCATATTCAGTACTGAATTAAAGTAAGTACACGTATTATTATTAACATAAGTAAAATCAAATAGCCGGTCGCGGTGGCCGAGCGGTTCTAGGCGCTACAGCCTGGAACCACGCGACCGCTACGGTCGCAGGTTCCAATCCTGCCTTGGGCATGTATGTGTGTAATGTCCTTCGGTTACTTAGGTTTAAATAGTTCTAAGTTATAGGGGACTGACAAGCTCAGAAGTTAAGTCCCATAGTGCTCAGAGCCATTTGAACCATTTGAAAATCAATAACACTTTTTCACACCGTAACTGAAGTGTCACAACTGCTAAATTGCTGACAGTGCCAGCAGCCAAACAGGGTACAGTCAAAACGAAGTGTTCCAAACGGTGCTGACTTCTTACCATCAGCACTTGCGGACCAGAGGCCAAATTATCGCACATTAACTGTAGCTAGTCTATTAGTGGCTCACAACATACTAATTTATGTGGGTCACCAGTTAATAACAGAATCTGTACATATGCGATATGAGACTCCGCCCCGCAATGTCTATATTGGCTCGTTAGCAGAGAAGATTGACGACCACTGGTGTACAACCACGAACAGTTATAACATCATCATTAGGCATCAAATTTTTGCGTGAATCGAAAATAATTACGAACGACACACAAATAACGGTTCTTCATACACCCGACATTATAATTTAAAAAGGTGAAGAATGTGTGACAGATATTCTTAAATACATTGTCAAGTGATCGAACGAAAACACAAGGTAATGCTGATAAAAAGCATAACAAATGGTTCAAATGGCTCTGAGCACTATGGGACTTAACATCTATGGTCATCAGTCCCCTAGAACGTAGAACTTCTTAAACCTAACTAACCTAAGGACAGCACACAACACTCAGTCATCACGAGGAAGAGAAAATCCCTGACCCCGCCGGGAATCGAACCCGGGAACCCGGGCGTGGGAAAAGAGAACGCTACCACACGACTACGAGCTGCGGGCAACCATAACAAAAAGCCTGGCGTATGTAATTGGTAGTAGTGTCTAAAAGGGTGTCCATTTTATACTAGCGTTCAAGTAAAGCTGTCATTAGTCTTCTGCCACGGTGGCTGAACGGTTTTAGGCGCTTCAGTCCGGAACTACGCGAGTGCTATAACCGAAGGTTCGAATCCTGCCTAGGGCATGTATATGTGTGATGCCCTTATGTTAGTTAGGTTTAAGTAGTTCTAAATTCTGGGGGACTGATGACTTCCGATGTTAAGTCCCATAGTGCCGAGAGCCATTTGAACCATTTTTGGTCATTAGTCGGAAGGTGCTGTGACTAATTAGGCCTGGTCCTGAAGTATCTGAATGCCATTGTCATCCTACGCCCTATAGATATAGTCACCTAGTTACTAATTATGGATATACACTGATCAGCCAGGAATTTGGACCACCTACGTAATAGCTGGAACGTTCGCCTATGACACTGATAACTGCGGCGATGACTTGTGGCGCAGAAGTGATAAGGCCTTGGTAAACCGCTCGAGGGTGTTGGGGCCACATTTGCAAGTCACCTAATTACCATCAATTCCAGAGAGGGGGTAATGAGCTCTAAAGTCATGTTGAATAACATCCGAGATGTATTCCTCGGGCTCAGATATGATGAGTTGGACAAGGCAGCACATCAACTGAAACTCATCACTGTGTTCCTCGAACCACTTCATCTTACTCCTGGCCTTGTGACTGTGTCCATTATGTGTTGAAAAATGCCGATGACGTCGGGAAAAATGTTGAAGGGGTGTAAGTGGTCTGCAACCAGTGTATGATACACCTTGGCCATTAATGCTGCCTTGCACCAGCTCCACTGGGCCCTTAGATACCGACATGAATGCTCCCCAGAGCATAATGGGGCAGCTGCCAGTTTGTCTCTGTCCCGCTGTGCAGGTGTCAAGGAGCTGTTCTCCTGGAAGATGACGGATTCGTGCCCTCCCATGAGCATGTTGAAGAAGGTATCAGGATTCGTCAGGCCATTTGACACTCTGCGTCTGCGCCAATGTCCTGCACCGATGGTCACGTGCCCATATCTGTTGTAGTTGGCCACGTCATGGTGTTAATACTGGCACAAACGTGGGTCGTCGGCTATGAAGGCCCATCTTTAGGATATTTCGGTATATTGTGTGTTTAGACAAACTAGTACTCTACCCAGGATTAAACTCTGATGTTAATTTCGACACAGTTCGCCGTCTGTCTTCTTTTACCAGTCTGCCCACCCTACGACGTCCGACATCTGTAATATGACAAGGCCACCCAACTGCAAGATGTCTGGACGTGGTTTCATCTTGGTTTCACCACGTGCAGAAAACACTCACCAACGCACTTCCAGAACACCCAACAAGTCGCGTGCAGTTTCCGAAATGTTCGCACGAGCCTCTAGGCCGTCACCCTCTGCCATCGATCAAAGATAGTTCGGGCACTTTCCCCGTTCTACACTCGAACAGCACGCTCACTGACACTACATGCTCTGTGCGTGTGTCTGACTAGCAGTCATTCCTCGCCAAGTGACGCTGCTATGGCCGGACGGCTTTTTATCTGTAGTTTGTCGGCGATCATGATGTTCTGGCTTATTAGCGTAAAGTTTTACCAGTACGCAGCTCTCCTTCGACATCACTAGAGGCGAATGAAGGAACAAGTTTGAAGGTAGCACCTCAGATTTACAACTTTCACCACTAAATTATTTCGCATGTTGTTAACTCACGGATTTATAGAAAGGATACATTCCATACTAAGTAACAGATTCTTGTCTTCGACATGTGTGTAAGGTGTGCGTATGAATTCTCTGAATATGAGACCCATGAGCCAATAACGTGCCTTCCCGTCTCGTGCTAAAGTGTGGAATGGTGGGTCTGGAAGACACAAAAGCGTGTCGAGTGTAGTCTGGTGCCATTTGCTGTTAGCTATGGTCGCTGAATGGAGCACTACGATGTTGGTAAGACGGTACATGGCTGAGCGATGGTTGGAAGCCTTAGGGATACGAGTTCGTTAGTCATTCAGTGATATTTTGTAGTTAATGTGTACCGATTTTTCTGATTCGTATTACGAGGTTTAACGTGGAGAATTTCAAGGTGTTTTTCGTGACTTAAAAAAATCTGCGTTAGTGAGGAGAATAACAGCCGTCGCACATACTGTGTCGGTCTCCTGTCAGTCTATATGAATAGGAATTGAATCGGCCACGGTTTTTTTTTTCAGTATCTAGCCTTTCTTTAGCTTCAGTGTGTCATGCGTTGCAACCTCTTGGGCAATGTGCTCTGAGCACTAACAATTTGAAAGCAATCACATGCTGTTGTATTCAGATATTTTCGAACTCAGATTAATTTCTTTGCCATCTCTTTCCTACAACTACGAAATTACGAGGAGCTGTAGTTTTCACTTGTCTTAGGGTGGACTTTGCCATCAGCAAAAATAATATCTTCTGTCTTAAACTGTCTCACGAGAACTTTCAAACTGTTGCTCAGTAACGGTGGTTGTTAAGTATCATTACTTCATAGCGGTGCTTTCCAGAAGTGACGGAGCAGCCTGAGGTACTTAACAGTTCATCATACAATATAAAGTGTGGGTGTTTTGATTCTAGTGTTCTTGAGTTACATTAATAGTCCGGGTAAACCAATTTCCATTGTACATAATGGAGGAATAAGCATCGTTGTTTGCCCGTTTTTCAAGTAAATTTTGATGTTTCGTATATCTAATCAGCTTCAGGCAAAAAATTTGCTTTTCGCTATGCCAGTTACAAAACCGTTCTAAATCAAATATTGTAAATATTGTCGTTTGATGGCGTAACTTCAAAAATTTATGGTCTAAATCATGTATATGAGAGTGCAGTTCATCTCGAAATTGTTTTCGTAAGTTGTCAGTCTTCAAGACTAGACTGGCAGCTTACAAGTCCGGTAATTTATAGAGGTTCAGTCCCGAAACCTCTGGAACCATATTCCAGCACTTCGTCATGCAGCCAAGCTATAACTGACATCGTGTGCGATAAAGACGAACCTACCAGTAAAACTGAACCCTTACGAATGTGAATCCCGAGATTTCTTACAAATATTCATGCATTAATTTTGGTACGTCTGTAAGTGTGCGTAACCTAGACAGTGTTGCACGTAGTCCCTCGGCGTCTCATTAACAACATACAAGTAGACACAGTAACGACGCGAGCAGACCTAGTAGACAGCGTAGTCAGCTGTCACGAAAATTGAAACTTCTCATGCACAATCACTTTCATGCAGATAAATACACTCCTGGAAATGGAAAAAAGAACACATTGACACCGGTGTGTCAGACCCACCATACTTGCTCCGGACACTGCGAGAGGGCTGTACAAGCAATGATCACACGCACGGCACAGCGGACACACCAGGAACCGCGGTGTTGGCCGTCGAATGGCGCTAGCTGCGCAGCATTTGATGCACCGCCGCCGTCAGTGTCAGCCAGTTTGCCGTGGCATACGGAGCTCCATCGCAGTCTTTAACACTGGTAGCATGCCGCGACAGCGTCGACGTGAACCGTATGTGCAGTTGACGGACTTTGAGCGAGGGCGTATAGTGGCCATGCGGGAGGCCGGGTGGACGTACCGCCGAATTGCTCAACACGTGGGGCGTGAGGTCTCCACAGTACATCGATGTTGTCGCCAGTGGTCGGCGGAAGGTGCACGTGCCCATCGACCTGGGACCGGACCGCAGCGACGCACGGATGCACGCCAAGACCGTAGGATCCTACGCAATGCCGTAGGGGACCGCACCGCCACTTCCCAGCAAATTAGGGACACTGTTGCTCCTGGGATGTCGGCGAGGACCATTCGCAACCGTCTGCATGAAGCTGGGCTATGGTCCCGCACACCGTTAGGCCGTCTTCCGCTCACGCCCCAACATCGTGCAGCCCGCCTCCAGTGGTGTGGCGACAGGCGTGAATGGAGGGACGAATGGAGACGTGTCGTCTTCAGCGATGAGAGTCGCTTCTGTCTTGGTGCCAATGATTGTCGCATGCGTGTTTGGCGCAGTGCAGGTGAGCGCCACAATCAGGACTGCATACGACCGAGGCACACAGGGCCAAAACCCGGCATCATGGTGTGGGGAGCGATCTCCTACACTGGCCGTACACCTCTGGTGATCGTCGAGGGGACACTGAATAGTGCACGGTCCATCCAAACCGTCATCGAAGCCATCGTTCTACCATTCCTAGACCGGCAAGGGAACTTGCTGTTCCAACAGGACAATGCACGTCCGCGTGTATCCCGTGCCACCCAACGTGCTGTAGAAGGTGTAAGTCAACTACCCTGGCCAGCAAGATCTCCGGATCTGTCCCCCATTGAGCATGTTTGGGACTGGATGAAGTGTCGTCTCACGCGGTCTGCACGTCCAGCACGAACGCTGGTCCAACTGAGGCGCCAGGTGCAAATGGCATGGCAAGCCGTTCCACAGGACTACATCCAGCATCTCTACGATCGTCTCCATGGGAGAATAGCAGCCTGCATTGCTGCGAAAGGTGGATATACACTGTACTAGTGCCGACATTGTGCATGCTCTGTTGCCTGTGTCTATGTGCCTGTGGTTCTGTCAGTATGATCATGTGATGTATCTGACCCAGGAATGTGTCAATAAAGTTTCTCCTTCCTGGGACAATAAATTCACGGTGTTCTTATTTCAATTTCCAGGAGTGTAGAACAGATTAATGTATATGGTTGCCGAAATTAACTCACAGCACTGAAGTGGACACATAAGCCGTATTCCCTGGCGTATTTTACTATTTTTGACAGCAAAACGATGCATTTTCGATTTGATGTGATGTATTACAAAAATAATATAAATTCTGTGTGCCCAGCACAGGTGATAGATCTGAAATTTAATACTACGAGTATTTCCCATTCACAGTTGGGCATATGATGAAAAGAGCGTTCCACTACGATATAATTCCAAATAAGCGAGATAAATGGGCCTCCTAAACATATTTCAATACCGCTCGCAAGGGCGTTAGTAAGCGATACGCACTGTCATTGCGGTGGAAACAGCATGTTTATCACCGTATTCGCAGCAGGATGTCACATCCATGTACTTCCCTGCAAGAAATTCGGGAACCACGTTGGATGGTAGAAGTAACATATATCACAAGTTACTCTAGTTCAATGGCGGCAGTTACATGTCAAACGACAAGAGGACATTGTAAATAATGAAGTCTGTGTATTGCGTTGCTCGCTGTAATCAGTCTACTATGTTGATAATTTTTTTTTTTGCACAAATTTCTTTCTTCACATCCCACATCTTTAATCGTATCATTCAAGTCTAAATGTCAACATAAGCAGAGGAAAGGAAATTGAAACAAACACGTGCCTGGACTATAGTTTAGAAGAACTCCTATTTGTGTTACCTGTAGGATTCACCGCGGCTTCTGTTAGAAACAATATGAAAGTTACTTTTCTCTCCTAATACAATGACATGTGTTTTTCTCAGTTCAGAAGGAAGTGCACATCTATTACTGACAGTCTTGTGAACAATGTGTGAATACACTTGAAACGTCGGTATCCCTGTATTCAGTACTAACACCTATCTGCTTAAATTGATTTAGTTGACGCTCTTCAGAATTGTACTTCTTCTGCTGCCATCATATAGAGTTCAAATGTATCATTTTTGTAAATACGCATGAACGTAACAAGGGAAACTGTCACACGCCAGATCTCGAAAACCATAACTATGATGATCGTCACTTTCTCAGATATCTGTAGGAATACTAATGACTTCTCATACAATGCCGTCGATCATGCGAGTGTAATATATTTTTATTTAAATGTCTTTAGGATTGTCTGAACATCATGAGTATAATTTGCAAGATTTTCAACAAAAACAGAAATTTATGGAAATTGTCCTAACCGCCACGGTGGCCTATGACTGTGGGATCTGGAGGGCAAACAATTGCTACTTTCATTACAACAGTAGCCCTACAAATTTCCAAAGGTGATTTTCGCCATTTCCTTTCTCTCAGGAATGCTGGTCAGCAACATCGTCTAGAGGTCTGGAACACCGGGTGAGAGGTTGTGGCAGAACATAACTTTATGAACTGGGCAGTAGTCCTCGTCGGACTGTTCTGTAAAGTTAATAAGGGTTTTCAGTTTCTAGTATACAGGGTGTTTCAAAAGTGATGGTCAGTATTCAGGGATATGTCAGGAATGATCATTCTAAACAAAAAAAGTCAAGTACAAATGGGCTTCAAAACGCTTACCTTAAGAGCAATGAGATAGTCTTGACCTGCAATATTGTGAAACAAACCTCTTCGACTGCGAGAGATTTGCTTTCCATATTTTGGGATGTGGTAGTATGGACCAAAACAAGAAAAAATGTCCAGTAAACGCGTCCTCTAAAATGTATACCTTAAAAGTTAAGAGCCCTTGTTCATCAGAAGAAGTGTGTTCCAAAGTACCGAAGATGAACAGGTACGCATAGCTGTTAATGTATGCTTATTAATTTGGAAATTTGAGGTAAGTTCTTATGGGACCAAACTGCTGAGGTTCAGATGGTTCAAATGGCTCTGAGCACTATGGGACTTAACATCTGTGGTCATCAGTCCCCTAGAACTTAGAACTACTTAAACCTAACTAACCTAAGGAGGCAGGATTCGAACCTGCGACCGTAGCAGACTGCTGAGGTCATCGGTCTCTAAATTCACGCACTACTTAATCTAACTTAAAGTAACTTAAACTAGGGACAAAAACACTGCCATACCCGAGGGAGGACTCGAATCTTCCACGGGGGAAGTCCGGCCGACCGTGACAAGGAGCCTGGGATAACGCGGCAACCCCGCGTGGCTATGCATTTTAGAGCACATGTTTACTGGTCAATTGTTTCTTGTTTTGGTCCATACTACCACTGCCCAAAACATGTAAAGCAAAGGGCTTGCAGTAGAAGAGAATTGCTTCACAGTATCGACGATCAGGAACTGCTCATAGCGCTTAAGATATGCGTTTTAGAGCCCACGTTTAGTTGACTTCCCTGTCAAGTGCTGAATATACTAGACCATCATTTCTCAAACGCCCTGTAATGTACAATAAACCGATCTGGGATAAAATCAGACTCTACCAGTACCATTTTATCTTTCAGTTTCATTGGACATTTAATTAACTCATATTACCTCGAATTTCATTAATGTTTGTGATAAACTGACTCCACAACTAATTATTTAGTGTGTTATTTATCTATACTTTAACGAAAGACTCTGCAAATAACTATCGTGGCGAAAACTTGTTGGCATATGGCGGTTGTTCCAAGTTTCATGGAACAATTTATATAACATTTATAGTTTCCCTGGTGAATTAAAGCAACTGATTAACCACTTGACAGTCTACCTGTATCCTCAAACGCTTATGTATCTTCAGCGACTTCTAACTGCCTTACATGAAACTTGGATATTTAGTGGTAACAGTATTGCTGGTACTTACGGGCTCATTCCTTGATCTTACGTTTAGCGAAACAACAAATAAGTTTTTAAACATAGAAGGGCTGAGTGAATAGAAGTTCTCGTTTTTCGGTGGAGTACAACACGTTACACAACATCAAGGTGGACACAGAACTCACTTCTGACGTAAAATCGGTTCAAAACCTCTGAATCTTAGGGGGAGTCCTGTATCAGCTGAGGTACACAATCAAGCTACGAAGCTGCAGCATCCTCACAAAATATTTATGCTGTTTTTCAATATTTTGTGTTATGCTTAATAATCTAGAGTCTCTGTGGAGAAAACGAATGAATGCAAAGTGTTTTGGTTAAAAAAAATTTCAATGGCTTTGCTTTTTTTACAAGTCTGTACATAATATGTTTAAATTCTAGCCGATATCCTTCCGCATCCAGTGCTTCTGAATCATGTACCTACAGTTCATTAAAGGTTTAATTAGTGGCTTATACTCTTTGCTGTGATTCACTGTATAAATATTGAAAGAAAAATTATTGTTTTGCTAATATATCTTTGGAAAAGTTATTGCAGTTTTTGGAAGAAGGTATTGAACATTTTAATCTAAGATGTCTTTTTTTTCTTTACAGGTATGTTTTGCAGTTCCACTCTCCTCGGTAAGAATTCTTGCTAATTATCGCTGGTATATTATAACTTGTAGGTATATGCACGACTGTCTTACACATGGTACCTAGTTTTTTGTTTAAGTCTCACAAGAAATTGATTACGTAAGATGTTTTGTGAAAATATCTGCTAACTACTGTGATTTTAGAGCTGCTAAGACTATTTGAACACTAGCTACCTAAATGGTTTGTTACCAACTTAAGTCTCAAGCTGAGATTATTATTTTTCATTGTTATTAAGATTCATTTACTGGTAGCTCTGTTTAGGATCTGCACAAGCTCAATTGAAGAGATAATAGCGTCTCTGGTGATTCTTCATATTGTCAGGTGTTCCTTTGAACGCTGTCAGTGAACATTACGCAATGATGAAGGTATTACATAAAATACTTTGCCGCCACACATTTTCATAAGCACCTAGTCTTCTCGCATCAGTTCTTTTTAGTTTTATTTCCGAACATCCTTCAGTTAGTAATAGTGCTAGAGACTAGCTGAGTTTTAGAATTGGAAGGAGAATCAGCATTGGTCGTATTTTTTTTGTTTTATTATCGGCAAAATCGATTTTCAGTCACTTAGTAATCATCCTCAGTGCTAGAAGTTAAAAATTTCACATAAAGATCAGAGAGTATAAAACAGGAAACCACAACTACATCTGCGTATGAACATAACAGTTGATAGGAACATACCTGTAATATACAATTAAAATTGGTAGGCACTGGTATCAACAAGCTTAGAGCGATCACATAAACGGAGGCCGCTGTTTACATGCACCTGTCCAGCAAATCTCTATGTGACAGGGCTTGGAACGCCCTCTATGTAACATGTCTCACATGAAGACTTAATATTACTGGTTTTGCAAGATATGAACACAATATAACTCTTGTGCATTTGTGAATCATAAAGTAATTCAAATTTAAAATGTACGTAAAACACATAGCAGACAAAGGGGGAAGCAAACATCTAAAATACATTGGCGTATTTAAAAAAAAACTTACAGAACATAAAACAGATCGATAATAAGTTGTCAGAGTGCAGGACAAGTAAAAGAGAAAAAGAGAAGGGAAAAGCATAATATATGAATAACATGAAATGAGGTCTATCACACGTTGTTAAAAAACATAATACCCACCATCTGGCTTGTGAATTAAGCAGTTCAACGTTCGTGATTTACGTAAAATGTTACTTGAACACTAAGGAGTCAAATATAAAAAAAATAGTAATAGCACGAATATGCCAGATCTGACATCGCAAATGAAGCTGTTGCACAAGGGTAAAAAAGGATACTTTCTCGACCTTATGGAAGAGATGGAGATCTTTTGCCATCAGAAATCTCCAGATATCGCGCTACTTAACGAGCAAACGATATCGAGAAGCACGCAGTTTTGGGAATGCTTCTGCGAGTTCCTGTGAAAAAAGTTAAAAACTGGTTGCCAATTATAACAGTTAAGAATTCGTAGTCAGTTGCTTGTTATCCCTTATATACAACGCCTCAGTCATGGTTCCTACGAGAACACTTACAATGGCCGCTATTCCAACTATCTCAACACATAGACACATATGTTTCCGTTTGTTCTAATAAAGTTACTAATCATGGTTTTTAAAATGTATTCTCCCTTTTGTTACTTACTTTTCAGAACTTGTGGACGTCTATTGAAAATAATGTTACTACAGCCGACATCTCTTAGGCGTTGACACAAAGCGATATGAACCGGTTTTCACTTTTACGTAATTATTTTCAATGTATGTTAACAACTCCTTTTTTGTTTGAGTAAGTGCTGGATATCGGACATAGCCTATTTTTACTTTCTCTAAAGCACGATGTATATCTCTGGTATAAGTGGCACTATTACCTGTCCTTCCTCGTGACGGTTTCTCGATGTATGATGTATACTGCTTGTTCATACCTTGTAGTTCAAATTTATTTCAGTAACTCAATTAGAATTATAGGTACTTCTGCTTTTATTTCATATGGGTCCCACTGCTACTATAAGTTATGTAAAAAATTAAATTCTTTTTATTAGTATTCAAAACCGGTTGCTTGGCAATTTTCTTACTGTTTTATCAACCTGTGAATGTATGTATGGGTTCTGACCCAGTGCTTATGTGGAAGCGTACAACCAGTGTTACAAAAAATGATAGCCATTCCAAATGGGACGAATGATGAGTGCCTTATTGCGTCGTTAAATATTAAAACAAAATTATTAGTCTACACCCTCAAACCTTTTTAGTTATTGTAATGAATATTGTTTAATGGCATTTAAATTGTTACTTAGTGGCGTTTTTCGAACTATTACTATTTTTACATATTTGACTCCTCAGTTTTAACGTAATATTCACGTTAATCAAGAACGATATACTTTTAACTTTCCACGCCAAATGGTGGTTGCTATGTTGCACATAAAGCAACCGTGTATATTTCATGTCATATATGTATGGGTTCTGACCCAGTGCTTATGCGAAAACGTATAACCATTGTTATAATAATGTCCAAAGGGACAAACGAGAGGTACATCATCATGTCGGTTAAGTATGATTAAAAAAATGTTTATCCACACATACAAACTTTTTTGTAATCAATATTGTGTTTCACAGAATTTTAAGTATTACTTAATGGCATTTTCGTGCTATTACTATTTTTTTATATATTTGACTCTTTAGTCTTAACGTAATATTTTACGTAAATCACGTACGTTGTACTTCTAACTTCACACGCCAGATGGTGGGTGTTATGTTTTTTAGAAACGTGCGTTATACCTTATTTCACGTTATTCATATATTATGCTTCTTCCTTGCATTTTCTCTTTTACTTGTCACTCTGACAACTTCTTATCGATCTGTTTTATGTTTTGTAAGTTGGTTTTTTTTTAAATACGCCAATGTATTTTAGATGTTTTCTTCCCCCTTCGTCTGCTACGTGTTTTACGTACATTTTGAATTTGAATTACTTCATGATTCACAAATGCACAAGAGTTATATTGTGTTAATACCTTCCAAAACCAGTAATATCAAGTCTTCACGTGACACATGTCACACAGAGGTCGTTCCAAGCCCTGTCACACAGAGGTCTGCTAAACAAGTGCATGTAAACAGCGGCCTCAGTTTATTTGATCGCTCTAAGCTTGTTGATACCAGTGCCTACCAATTTTAATTGTATATTACAGGTATGTTCCTATCAACTGTTATGTTCATACGGAGATGTAGTTGTGGTTTCCTGTTTAATACTCTCTGATCGTTATGTGAAATTTTTAACTTCTAGCACTGAGGATGGTCACTCAGTGACCGAAAATCGATTTTGCGGATAATAAAACAAAAAAATACGACCATTGCTGATTCTCCTTCCAATTCTATCCACTATCTGGTCGTGGTGCACAAAACACACCATGGAATCGCCAATCAACTAGTTGAGTTTATTACGGTTTTCACGAACAGCATTGAAAGATCGCTGACTTCTTGTTCCGTTTTATTAACACTATATTAATAATTTTTATAAAAAAGGCTGAGGAAGCTAAAATGTGTGTTGTGATCTTTCCAGTTTCCGCACGAAATTTTACCGTAATAATGGTAACTCTCAACTGATTACAAATATTAAATACCAAAAATGGTATCAGGCGGCCTCATATTGTGTGAGAGACCTGAGAAAAATTTACTAGTGGTTAACAAAATGACCCCAGTTTCACATTATTGTGATAATTTGACCAAGACCCGGACTAAACTTCGGATAGCTGGGATTTTGGTAGTGTGCAACAGTAACTTAACTACCAGAAACTAAAATTTTACACCAGTCTCAGGTTCATCTTTTCGTTTCAGACACCAAAAAATCACTAACATAATGCAGTGAGATCAGCGCCTTTGGAAGAATTACCTTCATATTTTGGTTTCTGTTTTAGTATGTGAGACATATACAGATTCTCATATATGATCAGTACTGCGTCTACTCGGTGAAAGAGTACATGAAGTTAATATGAGCAGCTACCTCGTAGATACAGCGAATTGAAAACACCATAATTATTAATGAGTTACACCCACAAAATAGTGGGGCTGTCAAGGAGGTACCTTGAAGATATAAACACCGCCATGATGTGTACTTGAACAGCGTAATGGATATGACACTGCACCAAGGTCGGAAACCTGATACATCAGCAGTTTCCGGCCCTTTGTTTCAGTCAGAATTGTTTCACCTCAGCATAAGCTTCTGAGCAACGACTTGCTCAGCTTCTACGATTCAGTATTGTGTGAAACTGATTTCAGCATGTTAGTAGGACACAGCTTGAATGCTGTCCTCTTATATTTGCTGTTACAAAAGTGACCATGTGCGTGTACTGTGTGACAATCATGTACTATTTCCCCCAAAATCAAATTATACTGTATAAATCGATCGATTATTTATTTATTTTAATTATTTTTGTTGGTCCACTTTCTTGATGACAACTCTGAAGCGTCACGTACAGTATTAAACTACGTTTGCGTGATTCAGTATGATAATCTAGTTCTTTTTCTTTTTTCCATTCCAAATTTCTCGACGACGGTAAGCACACCGTTCTGACAATGACTAACGACCGTATCAGTCTGTTGGGAGAAAAACAAATGGATTACGTAGTCAAATATGCGATTGGCTTATTGGTTTAGACCCAAAAAAAGAGTCACAATATAAACTGCGTCTGAGCTCTGCAATGCCTGCCTATTCCTGTTGAATTTAGTTGTTGTCTGAAACTCGCATGCCATCAAATAAGCCTAAATGGCGACAGAGAAAAATTACAGGCTAATGGAAATAACAACGTCAGGAACTTGGAAATGCTACACTCTGTTGTCAAGATGACACGAAACATTCAGCGACCTCTTTCCACTTACATTCGGATCACTGACGTGATACAACTATTACGGAATGTTGTGGTCAGTGGCAGCCGAAGTCCTGAATCAGACTCACTTATTCACTGTCTATGTTGAAACCACATGACTTGAAGATTTACCCAATAAGATAAGTAGACGTAATTGATAAACTGATTATCAGGTAACGCAAACTTCTTACCATCACGTGTTTGTAGGTAGGATTGTAAGAGAGTGAACATTTCGATGATCTCCACATGCTAACTAGATTCGTAAGTACATATTATTTGTTAACAACGACTTGCACCAGGACATCAGGATCGGCAGAGGTCGGTAGAAGTCAGTCGACTTCGACCGGCCAATGTTTTCGGTCGGTCGGCTGCAACACTGGCGATCTAAAAACACCCATATGTACCGTAAGCGTTACGAAATGACTGCTGTGACATGCCAAATCGGTAAGGACATGAATTTGTGTAGTGGTATCACTACGTGACGAAATCGCTGTTAGCTCCTGGCACCGCGTCTTCCCCTCACCATCCAATGCTGTAAGTCGTTGGACTGAGTTTCTCTCACGCCTCTGAGAATTTGTTCAGGATGTCTTGAGGAAATTATAATTGCAATAGATATCAAGAATTTGATTAAATATGGTACTCGTACTTCCGTATTGGTAGTAATTCGAAATGAAGTCTTTTAACAAGGTTGCTCGAGTTGTATATCGTCTATTACAGATTACCGTATGTGACGTATCACACGGAGCTGCCTGATTTCTGTGCCCTCATGTGCGACCAGGAAGAGAATTCACCACGAAGTGTTTGCGAGTGTGTTCTGGTTAGTTCTCAGCTCTTTGACCACCGAGAAAAGCTCCAGCCTTCGTTGTTACCAACCACAAAGTATGCCATGAGCTTAGTATACATATAAATGCCTGCAACTGTTTGATTTAGGCAGTGTGTTGATGATACGTCTAATGCAAGGTAATCGTGATGATGGAAGGAAGCGGAACAAACATTTTCCAAATTCTACGTCCGCCTGCGAAGCCGAGTGATATTTCTGAGGAAAACAGTAGAAGAAGACACCATTGGGAGTCTGCTCTTTATTAAATGTGCCATAATTAATATGCTTGGTGGTAAACATGTTTCTTTTTAATCATGTGTTAGATGGTCTTTTAATAATGCGTCAGATTGAAAACGGTTCGTCCTTCATATTCGGTTACCATCCTATGTATAACTACCGACTGGAAACCTTTCTTTCCGAATTCATTCTGTGTTGTAAGAACGACCGGAATGGTCCCGGGGTTGAAGTGACGAAAAACGCGGTGGGACCTGGGAAGCGGCCCGCGAACAACACAACGGGAGAGGACGGACACGACCAACGAAGGACAGAACGAACAACAAGAAGATTGAAACAACAGAGTGATAAGAAAACCTAACAACCGCGTCCACTCGTACACAGAACAAAAAAGTAAATAACCTGTCTAACGCGAGGCGATGTGTTCAGAGACGTACCCAAGGTTAGACTGGCTGGCTGAGAGTTTTTTGGGCTGGCAGCAGGTTAGTGTGCCGCTCTTGAGCCTACAGACTTTCTTTTAAAAAGACGAAGAGAGTAAATAATAAAAAACAGGTGATAAAATCGGAGACTTAAAAAGTAACACAGCGAAAAAATCGTAGAACTTAAAACACAGATCAAATGGATGATGATGCTAATATAATACATACGAAGCAGACAGATAAAATAATAGACAGACAATTAAAAAACACGGTGACAGTCTGATTTCTGTTCGCAAAAGACTTAAAATTCACACCCAGCGACAGCATGGTTTCTGTTCGCAACACTAGAAAACGAACAACACTGAATATCCACTGGAACACTGCACTAAAGAGTTGGCGAATGTGACATACCACAGCCGATAGTAGTGGGAGGAGCTAACTGAGCGAGAGGCAGGCGCTTAATTAACCTATCGGGGACGCCGCTATTAGCCGCTGGAACCACATGTTCCACTGTGGCGCCCCCACATTAAATGCGGACCCGGAGGCGCGCGACGCCACGGCTTACGCCACGATTGTGCAGAGACCTCTAGGGGTTTTCGACATCCATGACGACTGGCGGGGAGTGAAATTCTGCGGCGCGCGGTACCAGACTCTGTAGAGCCATTTTTGCTTCGACTGTGTTACCTGTGACCACTGACTTCAATTTAAATGAAATCATATGACCTATTTCATTGTTATCACTGCTGTACATAACATCAATTGCAGCTGTAATTTTTGCTAATTACCTTACGTACTTTTCAGTAGCACTTTAATTCACCCACAGATCTCTTTGAGATTTCAAATGAACATGCCTTGGTACTCATTTTAGAGAACAAAAATGATGTAATTCGTTTACACGGGTGCCTATATACTGAAAGGTCTGGTATGAAAAATATGGATCAGGTAGTCGCCTGTGGTGTTAAAGTCGGAACCATCGCTCCGTTTGCCTGAAGTAATTTAGTGAAGCTAAATCAGGATGGCTGAATGGAAAATTGGAGTCTCCATCCTCCCGAACAAAGGACAGGCTGTTTAAAACAGTTTTAGCTCATTCGATCTACCACTATTGTACAATACTCTTTCTCAAACAGGTTATTTAATAATGCAAAACAATAATGCTACATTGTTCATTCATTTCTGACTCCCAGGCACTGTACATACTAAACACACTATTCACATATTGTTTCACAACGTTAGATATAGCTTCACTACCCTACACAAACTGCAAATTGACGTCAAGACTGTTCTCTGTACCGTAACTTCTTATTACATAGCCTGAGAATCAGAGGCAGCATCCATCCGTATCGGATGAGGTGCTGAGCTCAGAAGGAAGACAAGATGTTAGTACTACACAGAGCAGACGGTTCGAGTAAATTTTTTCCTGATAGAAAGAAGGAAAAATATGGTGCGAGAGTGATTTTTGGAATGATACATAATTGGTTATCATCATTATTATTATTATTTTTCTGTGTAACATTCTTACCAAATTTAGATCCTACTCTCTTTTATCCAAGTAATCTTTCACGGTATAGAAAGTATTGCTTAGAAGATACTTTTTAAATGTCTTTTTAAATAAGTTATTTTTGGCAACTTCTCTTTTGGGAGTTTAATTTACAGTTTTATTCTTTGGTAGGAAATGATGTTTTGTGTTTCATGTTTGTTCTTTCTTAGTAAAAGTAAGTATAATCTAGGTCTTCTTCCTGGGTCATGGATAGTGTTCGTATAATAAGTATCAATGTTGTGTTTGATTTTAGAACGGATTGGTAAATGTACTAAAATTGCTCAATTTAAATCTCCGTTGTTTCGAGCCAGGCTACAATTTTTTTTATTACTCTTATGGCCTTTTTCTAGGGTTTGAAAAGGATCTGTATATTTTGTGAATTTGTTTCCCAGGAAATAACCCCATAACTGAGAACTGAGAGTATCTATGAAGAGTAAGTAACTAAAAGTAGCTGGCTATTTCACACCGATAGTCGAATTTTAAGGGCTTAACATGCCGATGACTTTCTCTGTCTATATATGTCTGTGTGCTCACACCACTTCAACTCAGAATAAAGTTCAGTCCTCGAAATACTGTACTTTTACACAGTCTATACAGGTGCCATATATATTTAATTTTCCCTCTTCAAACTGAAATTTATGTCATAGTTTTCTTTATGTTCAATATCGTTTTGTTGCTTATTGACCAATAGTAAATTACCCCGAGGGTTTCATTTACTTTCTCTCCAAGCAGTTCTGTTTCCTCAGCCACTATAAAAAGGAATAATTCTATTTTGCACGTCTATATATCTGAAACTAATAGACATATAGCAGGAATTTTGTTTTTTGGTTAACGGGAAACTCGAACAGTTTTTCTCATACCTTTTCTTAGCTGTTCAGTAAGCCTCCTTTAAGATGCACGGCATATGTCAATGCGGTATTCAGGTTGTTCTCACACTGTAACGAGCATGTATTGAGTTACAGCTACCACAACTGCTGTTACGCAATGTCTCAGTTCATTCACTGTTTGCTGGTAACGCAGAGTTTTTTGTAAACCCTCACAAGAAATAATGACATGCAGTAGGTGCGGTGACATAGAACGCCAGTAATGTAAGGCTGAATCATTGTGTCCGGCGCGACCGATCCATCGGTCAGTAATCTTTTGGTATAAAAATTTCTGCGCTTTCAGATGCCAGTGTAGCGGTGCCCGAGCCTGTTGGTAAATGAAGTCCTTCAAAACAGTCTCCATTCTGGTAAAAGAAAGTTCAAAATTATATCGAGTATGTGCTTCCTGTGATGGTGTTCTTGGCAAATAAAAATGGACCATAAACCTTTTCCCTTAAAACTACACGAACACTTTAAATTTTGGAGAGCCCCTCTCCCGTTGTGCAAATCCCTCTCATGGTGTGCAACTCTATGTGGTTGTTCCGTACCTCATATTCTGACATTATGACTGTTCATCTTTCCTTGCCGGCTACTGTGGTCTAGCGATTCTAGGCGCTCAGTCCGGATACGCACGACTGCTACGGTCGCAGGTTCGAATCCTGCCTCGTGCATGGAAGTGTGTGCTGTCCTTAGGTTAGTTAGGTTTAAGTAGTTCTAAGTTCTAGGGGACTGATGACCACAGATCTTAAGCCCCATAGTGCTCACAGCCATTTGAATCACCTTTCCTTTTGAATGGAATGTTGCCTCGTTAGTAAATATTCAGCGTGGATGAAAATTGTCATCCTCCATCTTGCCAAGAACGAAATTATGGAGTTCCACACGTTGTTGTTTGTCACCTTCACCAACAGCTTGCAGCAGCTGAATTTTGTATGGTTTCATGTGTAAACGTCTACGCAACAAGCCTCAGATGGACATAGGAGCATGCTGAGCTGTTGAGCTGCATGGCGAACAGATTTATCTACATCTACATTTACACTCCGCAAGCCACCCTACGGTGTGAGGCGGAGGGCACTTTACGTGCCACCGTCATTTCCTCCCTTTCCTGTTCCAGTTGCGTATGGTTCTTGGGAAGAACGACTGTCTGAAAGCCTCCGTGCGCGCTCTAATTTTACATTCGTGATCTCTTCGGGAGGTATAAGTAGGGGGAAGCAATTTATTCGATACTTCATCCAGAAAGGCACCTAGCGAGCAAGCTACACCGCGATGGTGAGGCAGAGTCTGCCACTTGAGTTTGCTAAACATCTCCGTAACGCTATCACGGTTACCAAATAACCCTGTGACGAAACGCGCCGCCCTTATTTGGATCTTCTCTCTCTCCTCCGTCAACCAAATCTGGTACGTGTCCCACACTGATGAGTAATACTCAAGTATAGGTCGAACGGGTGTTTTGTAAGCCACCTCCTTATGCGGACTCCTTCTGAAATTAAGGTGGATGGGTTCGATGTCTGGGTCAGACACTAGGGGGTGGCTCGGTGATTTGCCTGTACACAGGTAACCTGTTTCTCGGAATTATTTATTCTACCGTCTAATGCTCTGGGCTGCAGGAGGGTCCACACCATACCTAGTACGAAAATGACACTGTACAGTTATTGCTGATCCGCATTGCCTAAAACGTAGAACACAAAACGCTTTCTGTTGCCCCGACACCATTTTTACTAGTACTGAAGTGGTCACACATTGCTGCTAACTAGCGGAAACCGTACAAAACTCTAAAGTTTGCTAATTCTAACAGTTTGCTGTTCACGTACATATCTCAAGTAACATAATAGTTATGATTTTTTAAAATCAGATGATTCTTTTAGATAAAGCCTTATTATTGTCTTCAGGAGAGACAGTTTTTTCCCCGTGTATGAGGAACAG